>NW_007064748.1:23290-24828 GCF_000164805.1 Carlito syrichta
TCCACTCACCTCAGCCTCCCAAAGTGCTGGGATTACAGGCTGAACCACCGAGCCCAGCTAAATCTAATTAAATTTAATAAAAAAACCTCTGAAAACAACCAGGTGCGGTGGTTCAAGCCCGTAATCTCAGCATCTTGGGAGGCTGAGGTGAGAGGATTGCCGGAGTCCAGGGGTTCGAGACCAGCCTGGGCAACTTGGTGAGACTTCGTCTCCACAATAAATAATAATTTTAAAAAATCAGCCGGGTGTAGTGGCGTGTACCTGTAGTTCCAGCTACTTGTAAGGTTGAGACAGAAGGATCACCTGAACTCAGCAGGTCCAGGCTGCAGTGGTGGTGAGCATGTTTCTGCACTCCAGCCTGGGCAACAGAGTGAGACTCCAATTCAAAAAAAAAAACACCTCTGAAAACCATGTTGAGTAATCATATGTAGAGCACATTTCTATTTTTTGCTGATATTGATGACAATGATTTCAGCTGGGCCCGGTAGCTTATGCCTATAATTCCAGCACTTTGGGAGGTGGAGACGAGAGGATTACCTGAACTCAGGGGTTTGAGACCAGACTGAGAAACATGGGGAGATCTCATCTCTACAATAAATTAAAAAATCAGCTGGGTGTGGTGGTGCATGCCTGTGGTTTCAGATACTTGGAAGGCTGAAGTGGAAGGATCACCTGAGCCCAGCAGGTTGAGGCTGCAGTGGCCATGAGTGTGCCACTGCACTCCAGGCTGGGTGACAGAGTGAGACTCTCGCTCAAAAAATAAAATAAAATAAAATAAAAAGAGACCTCATCTCTAAAAAAAAAAAAAAAAAAGAGAAAAGTGATTTCAGTGTTCAACCATTTAGTGTTAGGTTAAAAATCCTCGCTGGGGTCTCCAAAATGTTAGGTCAGACCCATCTCTGAGGTCTGTGATTTTTCCAGTGCTGCATAAAAGACGCAAAGAATTCACAGAAGTTCGATTAGTACATATAGTTTATTAAGGAAGTAAATTAGGGTCAGGCACGGTGGCTCAAGACTGTAATCCCAGCACTTTGGGAGACTGAGGTGAGAGAATTGCCTGAGCCTGCGGATTCAAGACCAGCCCGGGTAACTTGGCAAGACCTCGTCTCTACAATAAAGAAAAAATTAGCCAGAAATGGTAGCACGCACCTGCAGTTCTGGTTACTTGGAAGGCTGAGGCAGAAGGATCACCAGAGTCCAGAAGGTCGATGCTGGGATGGCTGTGAGCATGTCACTGCACTCCAGTCTGGGTGATGGAGTGAGACTCTGACTCAAAAAAAAATTTTTTTTAATTAAAAAATTAGCTAAGAGCCGGGCTCGGTGGCTCAGCCTGTAATCCCGCGCCTTTGGGAGGCTGAGGTGAGTGGATTGCCTGAGCCCGCGCGTTCGAGACCCGCCAGGCAGCGAGACCTCATCTCTACAATAAATAAAAAAATCAGCTGGGCATGGTAGCGCATGCCTGTAATTCTGGCTACTTGGAAGGCTGAGGCGGAAGGATCGCCAGAGCCCAGCAGGTCGAGGCTGCGGTGGCCGGAATC
>NW_007064748.1:24942-27370 GCF_000164805.1 Carlito syrichta
AAAAAAAAAAAAAATTAGCTAAGCATGATGACCAATAGTTCCAGCTATTTGGAAGGCTAACGCAGAAGGATCACCAGAGCCCAGCATGTCGACCCTGAGGTGGTCGTGCACTCCAGCCTAGGTGACAGAGTGAGACCTGACTAAAAAAATAATTTCTTGGCTATTAGTCAAACTACTACAAATGCATCATTTTATTTACGCTTAATTTACTTAAGAGTTTTGTTTGTTTGTTTGTTTGTTTTGGAGTTGGAGTCTCACTCTCACTGCTCAGGCTGGAGTGCAGAAGCATGCTCATCACCACTGCAGCCTGGACCTGCTGGGTTCAGGCGATCCTTCTGTCTCAGCCTTCCAAGTAGCTGGAACTACAGGCTTGGGCCACTACACCTGGCTAGTTTTATTTTATTTTATTTTTTATTGTGGGGTGACGTCTTGCCAAGTTGTCCAAGCTGGTCTTGAACCTCTGGATTCAAACAATTCTCTTGCCTCTGCCTCCTAAAGTGCTGGATTACAGGCTTGAGCCACAGTGTCAGGCTTAATCTTTTTTTTCTTTTTTAAGTTGTCTCACTCTGTTGCTCATGCTGGAGTGCAGTGGAACACTCACAGTCACTCCAGTGTTGACCTGCTAGACTCCAGCAATCTTTCTGCCTCAGCCTTCCAAGTAGCCAGAACTACAGGAGTGTGCTACCACACCCAGCTAATTTTTTATTTATTGTAGAGACAGGTCTTGCCAAGTTGCCTGGGCCAGTCTCGAACCTGCGGGCTCAGGCAACCCATTCACCTTGGCCTCCCAAAGTGCTGGGATTACAGGCTGAGCCACTGAGCCCAGCATGACTTAATCTTTATTTTATTTTCAATTTTAGAGACAGGATCTCACTCTGTCACTCAGGCTGGAGTACAGTGGCACGATCGTGGCTCATTTTAGTCTCAAACTCCTGGGTTCAGAGAATCCTCCTGTCACCACCCCCTGAGTAGATAGGATGACAAATATGCACCACCATGCTTGGCTAATTTAAAAATTTTTTTGTAGAGCCAGGATTTCACTATGTTACCCAAGCTGGTCTTAAACTCCCGATCCCAAATGATCCTTTCACCTTGGCCTCCCAAACTGCTGGATTACAGATGCGAGCTACCGTACCTAGCTGGAATTGCTAAAATTCTATTAAGAATTTTTATATTGGCCGGGCTCGGTGGCTCAGCCTGTAATCCCAGCACTTTGGGAGGCCGAGGCGAGTGGATTGCCTGAGCCTGCGGGTTCGAGACCTGCCTGGGCAACTTGGCGAGACCTCGTCTCTACAATAAATCAAAAAAACTAGCCGGGCATGGTAGTGCACACCTGTAGTTCCAGTTACCTGGAAGACTGAGGCGGAAGGATCACCAGAGCCCAGCAAGTCGAGGCTGCGGTGGCCGGGAGCGGCCACTGCACTCCAGTCTGAGTGACAGAGTGAGACTCCAACAAAAAAAAGAGAATTTTTATATCTAGTGTGGTACCTCATACCTGTAATCCCAGCAGCTTTGGAGGCCAAGGCGAGAGGATTGCTTGAACCCAGGAGTTCAAGACCAGCCTAGGCAATATAGCGAGATCTTGTCTCTACCTAAAAAAAAAAAAAAAAAAAAAAAAGGACAAAAATTAGCTGGGCATGGTGGCATGCATCCATAGTCCCAGCTATTCTAGAGAGAGGCTTAGATAGGAGGATTGTCTGAACCCAGGAGGTCGAGGCTATGGTGAGGTGTGATCATGCCATTGCACTCCAGCCTGGGTAACAGAGGCAGATTCTGTCTTGGGGGAAAAAAATCACATTATATAGATGTGAATTTGACATATAGTTTTGTGTGCTTTTTTTTTTTTGAGTCAGAGTCTCACTCTGTCATCCATGCTGGAGTGTAATGGCGCACTCATGGCCACCGCAGCCTCGAACTGCTGGGCTCAAGTGAGCCTTCCACCTCAGTCTTCCAAGTAGCTGGAGCTACAGGTATGCACCAACACACCGGTCTAATTTTTTGATTTATTGTAGAGACGAGGTCTTACCATGTTGCCCAGGCTGATCTAGAACCCATGAACTCAGGCAATCTTCTCACCTCTGTCTCCCAAAGTACTGGGATTACAGGTGTGAACCACTGTGCCTGGCTGCTTTTATTTTTCTATTAGGAATTCAGTGTGGAATTATGTGCTTCTTTATCAAGTCTACACATTATGGTTATGCTGGCCTTATACAAATAAATTAAGAGGCCTCTTATAATGTAATCTAAAATAGTCTAGATAGGCTTGAATTTTAATGATTAGATAGAATTCAGCTGTGAAGCCACCTGATCTAGTATCTTTATTTATTTATTTATTTTGAGTTGGAGTCTTACTCTGTCGCCCAGACTGGAGTGCAGTGGCCGCTTCCGGCCACTGCAGCCTTGACCTGTTGGGCTCCGGCGATCCTTC
>NW_007064748.1:28428-34468 GCF_000164805.1 Carlito syrichta
CCAGACGGGTCTCGAACCCGCAGGCTCAGGCAATCCACTCACCTCGGCCTCCCAAAGTGCTGGGATTACAGGCTGAGCCACTGAGCCCAGCCTACAGAATAGTTCTAAGCACAGCACAAAAGAGTTTATATCCAACCAGTTTACATTTTGCCCTATGTAATTCTCACATCTCTTCTCTCTGTTTCTCTCCATACAAAACAAGGTCTTATCTTATATAACCACAGGGCACTTACAAAATTCAAGAAATTTAACATTAATGCATTTCAATGACCTAATGTATACTCCATGTTTAAATTTCATCAATTGTTCCAATAATGCCCCTTAGAGCTATATTTTTCCAGTATCTAATCCAAGATCATAAATTGTGTTACACTGTCCTCTGTCTTTAATCTCCTTTAATCTGGAATAGTTTCTCAGACTTTGTTTTTCTTGACCTTGGCATTTTTGAAGTGTACAGGCTGGTTGTTTTGTAGAATGTCCCTAAACTGGGTTTTTCTGATGTCTCTTCATGATTCGATCCCAGTCATGCATTTGTAGCAAGAATATCATAGAAGTGATGTGTCCTTCTCAACACATAGTATTCTGATCAACTATCAGTTTGTCCTACTCGTGGTGATGTTACCTTTGACCATTTGATTGAGGCGGCATTCCCAGATTTCTTCACTGCAAGTTATCTTTTTTCTCTTTATAACTAATAAATAACTTGTGGCCAGACATGGAGGCTCAGCTTGTAATACCAGCAGTTTAGGAGACTGAGGTGAGAGAATTGCCTGAACCCAGGGGCTGGAGACCATCCTGGGCAACTTGGTGAGACCTTGTCTTTACAATAAATGACAAAACCTAGATAGGAGTGGTGGTGTGCGTCAGTAGTTCCAGCTACTTAGAAGGCTGAGTTGGAAGAATCGCCTAAGCCCAGTAGGTCGAAGTTGTGGTGGCATCAAGAGTGAGACTCCAACTTAAAAGACAAGCAAACAAATAAATAAATAATTTGCGGGATATTGCCTTGAGACAACTTAAATATACTGTTCCTCATCGGACATCTGGCCACCAGGCCTCATATCTTTTTTTTTCTCCTGAGTTGGTTTCACTCTGTTGCCCAGGCTGGAGTGCAGTGGCATAATCACAGCTACTGCAGCCTCAACCTCCTGGGCTGCGGTAGCTGGGCAATCCTCCTACCTCAGCCTCCTGAGTAGCAGGGACTACAGGTATGTGCCACCATGCCCAGTTAAGTTTTTGATTTATTGTAGAGTTGAGGTCTTGTCATGTTGCCCAGGCTGGTCTCAAACTCCAGGGCTCAGGCAATCCTCTCACCTCGTCCTCCCAAAGTGCTGAGATTACAGGCGTGAGACACCTCACCCTTACCTGGCTGATAGATTTGTTGTTGTTGTTGTTGTTGTTGTTGTTGATTTTTTGTTTTTGTTTTTGTTTTTTTGAGTTGGAGTCTCACTCTGTTGCCCAGACTGGAGTGCAGTGGCTGCTCCCGACCACCGCAGCCTCGATCTGCTGGGCTCCGGCGATCCTTCCGCCTCAGCCTTCCAAGTAGTCAGAATTACAGGCATGCACCACCATGCCCGACTTATTTTTGTTTTTTCTTGATTTAATGTAGAGATGAGGTCTCACCTAGTTGCCCAGGCTGGTCTCAAACCCGTGGGCTCAGGCAATCCTCTCACCTTGGCCTCCCAAAGTGCTGGGATTATAGGTGTGAGCCACCGCACATGGCCTCTACTCATTTTTCTTTCTTTCTTTCTTTTTTCTCCCACCCCTCTATTTGTTTTTCAAAGCATGCTGCTGTTTAGTGGATGCAACTTCAAATTTCCCTGATGATACTAACTAGGATCTCTTAAATGATCTGTGCTATCTCTGAGGTTCTTTTTCTTCTGCTTGTTTATTTGGCTCTTCCTCTTTCACAGAGCTGGCTTTCCTCAGATGCTTGGCAAACCTTGTTCTGTATGTTTCTAAGACAGAGAAAATGTAAAGGTCATCCAGAACTTGTATAAACTTGCTGGATTTCTGACTGAAGCCTCATTTTTGGAGGAGGGGGAGGGGCCATTACAGTGCAAGGGGATCTCTCTAAAGGAGGAATTGTTGGGGACGGTAGTTCCTATTCCAGCTCTCTTCCAGCAAGTTTGATTTCTTTAGAGACGAATCCTCCCATTATGGCCCAGTGCTCTGAGTGGTGAAAGGGTGTTCAGGTGGAACATTCAATGTGTACTTACATGTACGACATCCCCCTTTTTTTTTTTTTTTTTGCGTTGGAGTCTCACTCTGTCGCCCATACTGGAGTGCAGTGGCCAGTCCTGGCCACTGCAGCCTCGACCTGCTGGGCTCTGGCGATCCTTCCGCCTCAGCCTTCCAAGTAGCCGGAATTACAGGCGCGCGCTACCACGCCCGGCTAATTTTTTATTTATTGTAGAGATGAGGTCTCGCTGCCCAGGCGGGTCTCGAACCCGCGGGCTCAGGCAATCCACTCACCTCAGTCTCCCAAAGGCACGGGATTACAGGCTGAGCCACCGAGCCCGGCTTTTCTTTTTTTTTAAGAGACAGGATCTCACTCTGTTGCCCAGGGTGGAGTGCAGTGGCATGATCATAGCTCCATGTAGCCTCAAATTCCTATGTTTACAGCCCATTTCTGACTCTAGTCTTTTATCCCAATTCTCATTTCCAGTCAGAAACTTCTCTAGAATCTTCCAGAAAAGGAGAATCTCTTTTCCTGCATCCTTCTCCCACTTTTTTTTTTTTTGGGAAATCTTTCCACTTTGTCACTCAGCAGTGGCATTATCACAGCTCACAGAGGCCTCCAACTCCTGGACTCAAGTGATCCTCCTGCATCAGTCTTTCGAACTGGGACTACAGACATGTGCCACCATGCCTGACTCTTTTTGTTTTTTTGAGTTGAAGTCTCACTCTGTCGCCCAGGCTGGAGTACAGTGGCATGCTCACAGCCACCCCAGCATCGACCTGCTAGGCTCTAGCAATCCTTCTGCCTCAGCCTTCCAAGTAGCTGGAACTTCAGGAGCATGCTACCACACGCGGCTAGTTTTTGATTTATTGTAGAGACGAGGTCTCACCAAGTTCCCCAGGCTGATCTCGAACCTGCAGGCTCAGGTAATCCTGTCATCTTGACCTCCCAAAGTTCTGGGATTATAGGCTGAGCCTCCGAGCCTGGCCTCTGACAAGTTTTTAATTTTTTTTTATAGGGACAAGGTCTTGCTATGTTGCCCAGGCTAGTCTTGAACTCCTGGGATAAGATATCCTCCCACATTGACCTCCCAAAGTACAGGGTTTATAGGCATGAGCCACCACATCCAGTACATTTTCTAATTTATTGCTATCTCCTGTACGCTTCATTAGTCAACTCTTTCCTATCCATTTTCCATCACCCTGAAATTTGTGGAAAACTCTAGTTAATTGACAAATGCATCTCCTCCCCTTGTTTATTAGGAGCAGATACACCATTTAAAATATATTTTGTGGGCCAGGCATGGTGGCTCAAGCCTGTAATCCCGGCACTTTGGGAGGCCAAGACAAGAGGATTGCCTGAGTCCAGGGGTTTGGAACCAGCCTGAGCAACTTGGCAAGACCTCGTCTCTACAATAAATTTTAAAAAATTAGCCAGGCATGGTGGCGCATACCTGTAGTTCCAGCTACTTGGAGGGCTGAGGTGGAAGGCTCGCCTGAGCCCAGCAAGTAGAGACTGCGGTGGCCATGAGCTTGCCACTGCACTCCGGCCTAGGTGGCAGAGTGAAACTCCAACTCAAAAATAAAATATATTTTGCTATCATTTTTGTTGGATCTCCAGAGATAGCAACATAATGAACATGGTCAGGCCAGGTGCGGTGGTTTACAACTATAATCCCAGTACTTTGGGAGATCAAGGTGAGAGGATAGCCTGAGACCGCTGGTTCGAGACAAGACCGGGCAACTTGGTGAGACCTCATCTCTAAAATAAATTAAAACATTGGCTGGGCATGGTGGCATGTGCCTGTAGTTTCAATTTCTTGGAAGGTGGAGGCAGAAGGATTGCCTGAGCCCAGCAGGTCGAGGCTGCGGTGGCCATGAACGTGCCACTGCACTCCAGCCTGGGCGACAGAGTGAGATTCTGACTCAAAAAAAAAAAAAAAAAAAAGTGATCAGGTTCCCATCTGAAGCCATAGGCTACTTAGACATATATATATATTTTGAGTTGGGGTCTTGCCAAGTTGCCCAGCCTGTCTCAAACCCCTAGGCTCAGGCAGTTGTCTCACCTGAGTCTTCCAAAGTACTGAGATTATAGGCGTGAGCCACTGTGCCTGGCCTCAGACATATTTTTTAATTAATTAATTTATTTTTTTGAGTTGGAGTCCACTCTGTCTCCCAGGCTGGAGTGCAGTGGTATACTCATGGCCACTGCAGCCTTGACCTGCTGGGCTCAGGCAGTCCTTCTGCCTCTGCCTTTCAAATAGCTGGAACTACAGGCATGTGCCACCACACCCGGCTAATTTTTTAAATTTATTGTAGAGATGAGGTCTCACCAAGTTACCCAGGCTGGTCTCAAGCCTGTGGGCCCAGGTAATCCTCTTGCCTCGGCCTCGCAAAGTGCTGAGCTAGGGGCTTGAGATCAGGGGATTATAGGCATGACCAGGGAGATTCAGGGGATTATAGGCATGAGCCACCCCACCTGGCCTAAAAATACTTTTTTTGAATTGACAAATAAAATTATACATATGTATCATGTGCAACATGATGTTTTGAAATATGTATACCTCAGTTACTTTGTAATCAACTCCTCTTAACTGCTTTAACTGGCTGCAATTTGTATCTGGTACTTGTAACCAAAATATTCTAAGATAGGGAAGCACTGTCAATTTGTTTCAGTCAGTTGTTGACTTAGGATGCCTCACCCAGCCCTTAGTCATCCTGAAAATGGACTACAGTACAAAGGATTAGGGTCCTGTCATGCTGAATGAGGTCACCTCCAAGTTACCTTAGGTCAAAGTTTTGATTGTGCTGGGTCACAATGGCTCACGCCTGTATTCCCAGCACTTTGGGAGACGGAGGCAAGAGGCTTGCCTGAGCCCCGCGGTTCAAGACCAGCTTGGACAACTTGGTAAAACCTCGTCTCTACAATAAAAAAATTCGCCAGACGTGGTAGCATGCACCTGTGGTTCCAGCCACTTGGAAGGAAGGCTGAGGCAGAAGGATCATTTGAGCCCAGCAGGTCAAAGCTGCGGTGACTGTGAGCATGCCACTGCACTCCAACCTGGGTGATCGAGTGAGACTCCGACTCCAAAAAAAGCCCCCCCAAAAACCAAAACAAACAAACAACAACAACAACAAAGTTTTGGTTGCTTCCCAAATCCTTGGTCACACAGTTAATTTACTCCCTGAGTGTCAAAATCAAATGCCCAGAGAGGTCAGGCAGGTATCATCAGTGAATGAAGGAGGGGTAAGTGAGGACGGCAGCAAACGGAGTGTTTGCACCCCTTCTTAGAGGGACACCTGCCACCAAACAGCTAAGAACCCTGACACGTAGATATGGTACTAGAGTTGCCAGGTTGTCTGATTTTTTTTCTCACTCTGCTGCCCAGGCTGGAGTGCAGTGGCATGCTCATGGCCACCACAGCCTTGACCTGCTGGGCTCCTTCCACCTCAGTCTTCCAAGTAGCTGACACAATGGGCGCGTACCATCACACCCGGCTAATTTTTAAATTTATTGTAGAGACGAGGTCTTGCCATGTTGGCCAGGCTAGTCTTGAACCTGTGGGCTTGGGTAATCCTCTTGCCTCCACCTCCCAAAGTGTTGGGATTTTAGGCGTGAGCCACCACTCCCGGCTGGTCATCTGATTTATTTTATTTTTTTTTATTTTTTGAGTTGGAGTCTCACTCTGTCCCCCAGACTGGAGTGCAGTGGCCGCTCCCGGCCACCGCAGCCTTGACCTGCTGGGCTCCAGCGATCCTTCCGCCTCAGCCTTTCGAGTAGCCGAAATTACAGGAGCACACTACCACACCTGGCTAATTTTTTGATTTATTCTAGAGATGAAGTCTCGCTGCCCAGGCGGGT
>NW_007064748.1:35091-37597 GCF_000164805.1 Carlito syrichta
GACAGAGTGAGACTCTCACTCAAAAAAAAAAAAAAAAAAAATTGTAAACATTGTTCTAGACAAAGAAAACATAATTTGAGGTTACAGTTTTTACTTCTGACTAACTCCTTCAAGTGTTTGCTTGCAGCTGATTTATGGGTCACTTGTTTCCCATAGGACTGATGACAATTGTACTGTGTGTTTACTATTGGGCCAAGTGGTTGTGCTAAGTGGTTCATGAACATAGTTTTATTTCATTGTCACAGCAACACTGGAAGGTAGATATTATGTTCCATTTCATAGGGGAGTGTGCTCCAGCAGCCAGAGGGATCCTTCGGAACACAGCTCTTAAATCCTCAAATCTGTTTCTCTCAGAATCAAAATCAAACTCAAAATTCCTTACCTAGGTTTATAAGAGACTGACACCTGGCCCCTCACCTCTATGACCTCACCTTGTACTCTGGGCTCCAGCAACACTGAAGTTTTCTCAGATCCTTCAAACATTGTAATCCTTTTTTTGCCATTGACTTTTCTTGCTGTTCCTTCTCTGCCTTCACCACCTTCCATTCACCCTTGAGGCTTCAGCCTCTGAATCACACCCTTCTCCACATTTGCAACCCCACCCTGAATTAGGTGAGGCACTCATAGGACCAGTTTCCACAGCACCTGTTCCATTTCATTGTTATTGCTGGTGTAACAAACATGGTGATTAAAAATTTATTCTAAACTGGGCTCAGTGGCCTGTAATCCCAGCGCTTTGGGAGGCTGAGGTGAGTGGATTGCCTGAGCACGTGGGTTCGAGACCCTCCTGGGCAATTTGGCGAGACCTCATCTCTACACTAAATAAAAAAAAAAATTAGCCAGGCATGGTAGCGCTCGCCTGTAGTTCCAGCTACTAGGAAGGCTGAGGCGGAAGGATCGCCAGAGCCCAGCAGGTCGAGGCTGCTGTGGCCGGGAGTGACCACTGCACTCCAGTCTGGGTGACTGAGTGAGACTCCAGTTAAAAAAAAAAAAAAATTATTCTATCTTTACCTTCAGCTGGATAATAGAGTCCTTAATGACATCTAAGTCAGATTTCATACCTTCCCAGTCGCTTTCAGATATTAAATATGTGTCTAATTTGACATGTTGCAATAGACTACAGGCCAGACACAGTGACTCATGCCTGAAATCCCAGCACTTTGGGAGGCTGAGGTGGGAGAATTGCTTGAGTCCAGGAGTTTGAGATCAGCCTTGGCAACATAGCGAAACCTCATGACTACAAAAAATTTAAAAATTTAGCCAGGCGTGGTGGCATGCACCTGTAGTCCCAGCTACTTGGGATGTTGAAGTAGACAGATTGCCTGAGCCCAGGAGGTCGAAGCTGTAGTGAGCCATGATTGTACCACTGTACTCCAGCCTAGGTGACAGAATGGGAATCTGACTGAAAAAAAAAAAAAAAGCCGGGCTCAGTGGCTTAGCCTGTAATATCAGCATTTTGGGAGGCCAAAGTGAGAGGATTGCCTGAGCCTAGGAGTTCAAGACCAGCCTGGGCAACTTGGTGAGACTTTGTCTCTACAATAATTCATAAAAACCAGCTGGGTGTGGTGGTGTGCTGGGTGTAGTACAAGGCTGAGGCAGAAGGATCACCTGAGCCTAGCAGGTCAAGGCAGCAGTGACTGTGAGTGTGCCACTGCATTACAGCCTGAATAACAAGAATGAGACTCCAACTGAAAAAAAAAAAAAAGGCCGGGCTCGGTGACTCAGTCTGTAATCCCAGTACTTTGGGAAGTCGAGGAGAGTAGATTGCCTGAGCCTGTGGGTTCAAGATCAGCCCAGGCAACTTCGCGAGAACTCGTCATTACAATAAATCAAAAATTAGCTGGGTGTGGTAGCATAAGCCTGTGGTTCCGGGTACTTGGAAGGTTGAGGCAGAAGGATCCCCAGAACCCAGCAGGTCGAAGCTGTGGTGGCCATGAGTGTGCCACTGCGCTCCAGTCTGGGAGGCGGAGTTAGACTCCAACTCAAAAAAAAAAAAAGTCTACAGCAGGAATCAGCAAACTATGACCTATGGGCCAAATCTGCTCAGCCCTGTTTTTGTAAATAAAGTTTTATTGAAATTGTTTAATACTATAAGAAAGGGATTGTCAGTAGTGAGAAACTGCCAGGGGAGGGTGGGAAGGGTGATTGGCTGTAGTGGGAAACTGCTGGGGGTGGGGTGGGGTGTCACCTCATCAACAAGGGTACCTGCACAATGAACATCTGTATACCTAACCCTGGATTGTACCCCACATCTTTAAAACAAAAAATAAAATTTAAAAAAACCTGTCACACACATTCATCCTATATTGTTAATGGCTGCTTTCACATTACTCATCAGAACCGAGTAACTGCCTGGTTCTTTGTTTGTTTGTTTGTTTGAGTTGGAGTCTCACTCTGTCACCCAGACTGGAGTGCAGTGGCTGCTCCCGGCAACCGCAGCCTCAACCTGCTGGGCTCCGGCGATCCTTCAGCCTCAGCCTTCCAAGTAGCCAGAATTACAGGCATG
>NW_007064748.1:38115-38721 GCF_000164805.1 Carlito syrichta
TGGTAGCGCACGCCTGTAGTTCCAGCTACTTGGAAGGCTGAGGCGGAAGAATCGCCGGAGCCCAGCAGGTCGAGGCTGCGGTGGCCAGTAGTGGCCACTGCACTTCAGTCTGGGTGACAGAGTGAGACTCCAACTCAAAATAAATAAATAAATAAATAAATAAATAAATAAATAAATAAATAAAATATGGTATATTCATACAATTCAGTCATAAAAAGAAATGATGACCAGCCTATACAGCATAGTGTGACCTTGTCTATATTAAAAAAGTAAAAAATTAGGCAGGTGTGGTGTGTGCCTGTAGTCCCAGCTACTCAGGAAGCTGAGGTGGAAGGATTGCTTGAATCAGAAGGTCAAGGCTGCAGTGAGCCATGATCTTGCCACTGGATTCCATCCTGGGTGATAGAGTGAGACTTAATTCAAAAAATAAAAATAAATAAAAAAGAATGAGGTACTAGGCTGGGCTCGGTAATCCCAGCACTTTGGGAGGCCAAGACAAGTGGATTGCCTGAGCCAGAGGGTTCGAGACCCATCCAGGCAACTTGGTGAGACCTCATCTCTACAATAAATCAAAAATTAGCCAGACATGGTAGCGCATACCTGTAA
>NW_007064748.1:38741-40937 GCF_000164805.1 Carlito syrichta
AAAAAAAAAAAAAAAAAAAAAAGAAGAATGCTATACACAGGCTATAATCTGGATAAACTGTGAAAACATTATGCTAAAGAATAGAAACAGTCATGTACGGTGACTCAAACCTGCAATCTCACCACTTTGGGAGATTGAGGTGAGAGGATTGCCTGAGCCCGAGGGATCGAGACCCACCCGGGCAACTTAGTGAGACCTCATCTCTACAATAAATCAAAAAATTATCTGGGCGTGGGAGTGCACACCTGTAATTCAGGCTACTTGGAAGGTTGAGACGGAAGGATTGCCTGAACCCAGCAGGTAGAGGTTGCACCCAACCTGGGTGAAAATGAGATTCCAACTAAAAAAAGAAAAAAATAGAGACCAGTTACAAAATACCACATAATGTATTATCCCACCTGTTGGAAATGTCCATAAATAGGCAAAATATACAGAAACATAACTGGATGGTGTTAGGATACAGACGGACCGGGTGAGGGTGGAAAGGCGAGGTGAGGCTCTCAGCACTGCCGGGTCTGGCAAGCTGGAGGTGCGCGCCAGGAACTCAGAGATCCGAGTAGATTGCAAAGAATTGCAACACACAGAGATGAGAGAAGAAAATATTTATTTAAGAAAAGTTCACCCCCCACAGATAGGGAGTGGGGCCTACACTCTAGGTGAGTGTGGCTGCATAGCCCCCCAGAGTCCTGGCTTAAATCCTTTTCTTGGAGATGTTGCACGTGACTGCCCTGACTGCTCTGACTTCCTTGTCAACCACCTGTGGATGTCTTAGAGAACCTGTGACACAGAGACCCATTAATGTCTGCCCACTTCATCATAGCCCCTAGAGAAGGGTGTGACAAGGATTTTAATGCTCTTGCGCCTTCCCAAACGACATTCCTTAGAGCTAGTGGAGGTGCACCTTCCCTTATCTCCTAGGCATTCCCAGTGGGGAGCTTTGGGGGATCCTTGACTTCCCTGTGGATAGTGCCCAATTTACTGGAAGATCGAATCCCCACCTGCTCCCCCTCTGAGCGGTTATAATTTTTGTAATTACAAGTTTCATGACTTTTACAGTCCTTGCCCAATGCATGATGTCTTAGGCCTTGTAAATTCCCTTTACTCTAGGCAAGCTTGATTGCCACTATGAGATACCTCTAATACCTGGAAGTCTGTTTCCGAAAAGACAAAGTCGGTAAAGTTAATTATACCTAAAGTGTGCATTTCTCCAAAAGCATAGCTTCTACTTTCTCATCATTGTGTCAGGGTTTAAGAACAAGATGAAAAATGGCTTCCAATTCTCGGTCTGTCCTTTCAGATGGTTGCCTGGAGTTAGGGGGATGGTGTTGGGACGAAATGGGGGGTGACACCTCATGGGTATGGGGTTTGCTCTCAGAATGAAGAAATTGCTCTAAAATTTAGTATGGTGATGGTTGCATGACTCTAAGTATACTAAAAACCAGCCAGTGAATTGTACACTTCAGATACATGAATTATACCTCAGTAAAGCTGTTAGGGAGAAAGAAAGGAAAGAATAAAGAAAGGGAGAAAAAAAGAAAGAGGCTGGGCATGGTGGCTCATGCCTATAATCCAAACACTTTGGGAGGCTGAGGCAGGAGGATGAAGGATCTCTTTTTTTTTGACTTATTGTAGAGATGAGGTCTCGCCAAGTGGCCCAGGCTGGTCTCGAACCCTCAGACTCAGGCAATCCTCTCACCTTGGCTTCCCAAAGAGCTGGAACTATAGGCGTGAGCCACTGCACCCAGCAGGAGACTCTCTCGAGCCCAGGAGTTTGAGACCAGTCTGGGCAACATAGTGAGACATCCATCTCTAATTAAACAAATAAAATAAAAGAGACCCCCTTGCTCTATTCTCTGCCATGGGAGGATACCATAGCAAGTCAGCCATCTGCAACCCAGAAGAAGGTCCTCACCAGAATCCAGCCATGCTGGTACTCTGTTTTTTGTATTTTGTTTTTGAGTTGGAGTCTCACTCTGTCACTCAGACTGGAGTGCAGTGGTCGCTCCCCTTGCAGGGCTCTGGTGATCCTTCCGCCTCAGCCTTCCAAGGCTCTGGTGATCCTTCTGCCTCAGCCTTCCAAGTAGCTGGAACTACAGGCGCGTGATACAACCACCGGCTACTTTTTTATTTATTGTGGAGATGAGGTCTCGCCAAGTTGCCCAGGTGGGTCTCGAACCCAGGGGCTCAGGCAATCCA
>NW_007064749.1:0-1340 GCF_000164805.1 Carlito syrichta
GGCAATCTTCTCACCTCAGCCTCCCAAAGTGCTGGGATTATAGGTATGAGCCACTGCACCTGGCCTATTTTTATTTTTATTTTGAGTCAGAGTCTCACTCTGTGACCCAGGCTGGAGTGCAGTAGCACTCTGCTCACGGCCACTGCAGCCTCAACCTGCCGGGCCCAGACGATCCTTCCGTCTTATCCTTCCAAACAGCTGGAACCACAAGCGTGCACCACCACACTCCACTAATTTTTTGATTTATTGTAGAGACAAGGTCTTGCCATGTTGCCCAGGCTGATCTCATACCTGCAGGCCCAGGCAATCCTCTTGCCTCTGCCTTCCAAAGTGCTAGGATTACAGATGTGAGCCGCTGCACCTGGCCAGAGTCCTTTTTTAGATGAGAGATAAAGTCTCCCTATGTTTCCTAGGCTGATCTCGAACTTTTGGAGCTCAAGTGATCCTCCCACCTCAGCCTCCCGAGTAAGTGTGTGCCACTACTCTTGGCTGCCAAAAGTCCATTTCAACCAATATACAGCCAGGCACGGTGGGTCATGCCTGTAATCCCAGTACTTTGGGAGGCTGAGGAGAGAGGATTGTCTGAGCTCAACGGTTCAAGACCATCCTGGGTAACTTGGAGAGACCTTCTCTCTACAATAAATCAAAAAATTAGCCGGGCATGGTGGTGCGCACCTGTGATTCCAGCTACCTGGAAGGCTGAGGCGGAAGGATCGTCTGAACCCAGTAGGTCCAGGTTGCAGTTGTCGGTGACCTGCACTGACCAGGGAAGGGTTAGGACCGCACCGGTGAATCAGAACGGAGAGAAGAAAACTACTCGGAGGCAGCTCTTCTGGGAACAGTCTGGCCAAGACTGAAGCCGATTTTATTCAAACCTTTTCCAACTTATATACCATTTTCTATACCCTCCAGCAATGTGATAATCACTCACTGGGGGCGTACAAGTTTCGTGCTTTACAAACTATGCATCACAAGACCACCACGAGATCTGCAATTTCCAAGCAAACAATTCAAATTCCATGATGCCTGCCGTGCTTACATCAAGGTCACAGGTGCACAATTTCAATACAAATCGTTCAAATTGTTTTCCATAATGTTCAACGAATCATTCATATTATACTCTTTGCTCTATACCCTGATTAATACAAAAAACTTTCCTGAGTTAACTCTAGGTTCAATCCAAGTTCACTGATTCCCAATATTTTTAACAATTAATATTATCAACTTAACACTATACTATTAACCTATTACAATTTAACATAACGCCTTATAACTCAGTTAAAACTTATTCTTAAACTACAAAACTTTACTATAATTCATGTTTCATATGTCTAAACTTT
>NW_007064750.1:0-1021 GCF_000164805.1 Carlito syrichta
AAAAAAAAAAAAAAAAAAAAGAAAGTGTCCCCCAGATGTCATGTGCTGGAAATGTAGTCTCCTGTGCAGCCACATTGAGAGCTGAACTTCACAAGGGGGCTGGACCCTGAGGGCGAGGCCCTTATGCACAAATGAACCCACTCCTGGGTTAATG
Source organism: Carlito syrichta (assembly GCF_000164805.1). Classification (NCBI taxonomy): domain Eukaryota; kingdom Metazoa; phylum Chordata; class Mammalia; order Primates; family Tarsiidae; genus Carlito; species Carlito syrichta. The sequence continues at coordinate 155 of NW_007064750.1, forward strand.
AACCCATGAGTGAGGGGTTCACAGTTAACATGGTGGGGGAAGGGTGGCTTTATAGGAAGAGGAAGAGAGGCCTGGGCAATGTGGGCCTCCCGACTTGGCCTCCTGGTCACGTGACGGCCTGTGGCACTGTCAGCAAGACGGCTTCCCCAGACACCTGGACCCTAGCCCTCCCCTAGCTCACCTAGACCGTGGGCTTCTCAGCTTCCATAACTGCAAGAAATGCATTCCTTTTTTGAGTCCAGATCTCATTCTGTTGCCCAGGTTGGAGTGCAGTGGCGCGATCACAGCTCAACACTGCCTCGACCTCTTAGGCTCAAGTGATCCTCCCGCCTCAGCCTCCTGAGTAGTTGCGACTACAGTTGTGCACCACCACACTTAGCTATTTTTTTTTATTTTTCTTTTTGTAGAGATGAGGTCTGGCTGTGTTGCCCAAGCTGGTCTCGAACTCCTGGGCTCAAGCAGTCCTCCTGCCTCGGCCTGCCAAAGTGCTGACTGGGAATACAGGCGTGAGCCACCAAGCCTGACCCAAATTCCTTTTCTTTATCAATGACCCAGCATCAGGTATTCTGTCCTAGACTAAGTCAAGGCCCATCCCTTGGCAAAGATGGGGGATCTGGACTGACAACCCACCCCTAGACCCCACACATGAGGGGAGTTTCCCCGTGAGGCAACTGGGAGGCTTTTGCCAGAAAGGGAGGCTGGGTGCTGGACTGGACAGAGCACAGATGTCTGAGTTGGCCTCCTGTTCCAGGTTACACAATCGAAACAACAGACACAGGCCAGCTTCCTGCAGCCCAGAGCAGCGGCCTCACCAGAGAGTCCAGGGAGTCCAGCCCACTGCGAGGCCGGGAGCCCAGGAAAGAGGCC
>NW_007064751.1:0-791 GCF_000164805.1 Carlito syrichta
ATATGAGCAATATCACTAGTGAAATAGACTGTGTCCTAAAATATGCACAGACATACATAATTAAATAACTATCAGTATCAAGTTACATTCAAAAAATGTTTTATACAGTAGACTACATGATTCATAAATCTCTAAATCAACTATGCAGAAAGCTATCTACTTCTAAAATGCATTCAACCAATGTAACCTCACCTGTGTATGATTTTCAGAAATAATGATATTGTCAATGGCTAATTAATTTGAGATTTTTAAGAAAAAACTCAGTACTTAGTGTAGAGTTCCATTTCTATGATGACATTCATATATGCCCACTGAAATCGTAGTGAGTTGTTCCGTCAATAGTTCAAAAGTTCAAATTCACGATCTCTGGGAAGTCTCTGTTTTATTGTATCTGACGTGTACATACATACATGCACATATGCATGCATATTTGTGCATATATATACATATATAATGTACACACATTTACAAAAGATGATAGAAAAATAGATTTATTTTTAGTCATTATTTTCCAGGATAATAGGTTCAGTTTTAAATGACAGAGAGATATAAATTTCCCCTGTAACCACTTTAGTCATCTTGTGAGGGCACTGTCTGACTCAGCTATGCAGAAAACCATCTACTCCCAAAATACATTCAACCAAATGGAATTCTCCTACTACTTGACTGAACATGTTCTTCAGAAGGCAGAGCTGATTAGATATATCATGCTTTCTGACATTAGAAAAGGCATTCTAAGCCGGGCTCGGTGGCTCAGCCTGTAATCCCGCGCCTTTGGGAGGCTGAGGTGA
>NW_007064752.1:0-1030 GCF_000164805.1 Carlito syrichta
CTGCACTCCAGTCTGGGCGACAGAGTGAGACTCCAACTCAAAAAAACCAAAAAAACAAAAGAACCTCCACAGAAATTTTTAAAAGATGCTCTAAGTCACGAAATGAAAAAAAATGGTTTCAAGACTAAAGTGGAAATGGTAAAGAAAAAAGTCAGAAGAATATTCTAAGAAGTAAAGTACTGTAATGTATGGCTTATGAAGAAGCAGGGAAGACAAACAGAAGACTTAAAGTAAAAATTTAAAAACAAGGTGCAAGAGGTAAGGATAGGATACACATTTGCATACTCAATGTAACTAAATAAAATTACTTTGAAATTACTATAGAAAACTCGAGCAGAAAACGTTCAGCAACAACACATTTTTGGCAATAGATGTATAAATCTGCGGCTAGAAAACAAAAAACCTCGGTCCTCTGTCACAGCAATCAACTGTCCTATAGGTAAAACCCATGCAGAAAACAGAGCTGACCGTCCCAGAACGTTCGTATTTTGGCCTCAGCTGTGCACATCCATTCTCAGGGGAACACAAAACTGCCAGAACGTCCTCATGACCTGTCAATTAACAGATCACACAAGCCCAACCACAGCGTGCCTGCCACCTGTTAGCTGCTCTTGAAGAGCCCCAAAACTGAGCTCCAGCGAGGAACTGGGAACGCCTTTGTTGTCCCCCAACTACGGAAGCTCCCGGAGTTCGGTCTCACGCAGCGCCCCAAGGCAAAACTTCCCTCAGGGTGGGGAAGTCTTCCCAAATCCGGGCCTGAACAAAGCCCCCCACTAGCTGAGAACAGGCAGGAGAACCCCGGGGAAGCACTAATGTCACCTATCGGTCCCAGGAGGAAGGGACAACGGGGAGGGAAAGTTGGGGACAATGACCTAAGACCCCAGAAAGAGGCTGTTTCGCAGAGAAGAGTGAGCGCAACAAGAAAGTGGGCTGTCCCGCTGGGAAAAGAACGCTGAGATCCCGGACCCGCGGACGGGGCCAAGTGGTGCCAAAATAACAGAGGAGAAAACCGAGGGGCAACGGCTGCAGG
>NW_007064753.1:0-1173 GCF_000164805.1 Carlito syrichta
CCCCGCCCGGAGCAATTGTACGTCACACACAAACGTGGCTCGGTGTGACGGCTGGCGGAGAGTCGGAAGCTCAAGGATGCGGGGCCAACTGCGACGGCCTCTGCACCCCAGCAGGGATGGCCCTCGGGCACAGGACCCGGGCCCTCCTGCTCCCTGGTCGTCGGCATCCCCCGTGCATCAGCCTTGCGTGGTCAAGGTGGCTGCCCTCCGGGAAGCAAGAAGGGCATGTGGTCCCCTTCCTTTGGAAGGAATGACCCTGAAGGTGGCATGCGTTACTTCGGCTTGTGGCCGCTGGCCATGTGGGAGGCCACAGCTGCGGGTGGGCGCGGGACATCTTCATGTCTGACAGCCACATGCCTGGCTAAAACTTTGGTCACACCGGAGGAAGAAGAGGGTAGACACTGGGGACAGTGTGTACAACTGGTGACAGCTGTGTTGAGATCATTTGTGGTGCCAGTAAAAGTTAAAATATACAGGCTGGGCACGGGGGCTCACACCTGCAATCCCAGCACTTTGGGAGGCCCAGGTGGAAGGACTGCTTGAACTCAGGAGTTCAAGACTAGCCTGGGCAACATAGTGAGAGCTCACCTCTACAAAAATCAAAAAACTCGCCAGGAATGGTGGTGAGCACCTGTAGTCCCAGCTCCTCAGGAGGCCGAGGTGGAAGGATCGCCTAAGCCCAGGAGGTCGAGGCTGCAGCAAGCCATGATCATGCCACCGCACTCCAGCCTGGGAGTTGGGATGTCTTCTTCATGTCTGGTAGCCACATGCCTGGCTAAAACTTCTGTCACGCTGGAAGACAGAGAGGTGAGAACAGAGTGAGACTCCAACTCAAAAAAAAAAGAAAGTGAAAATGTTGAAGTTTGTAAATGGTTGTTGACAACTTATAACTCTCTCCTTGTGTTTTACTTTGACACGGTCTGGAAGGAAGAGTGATGCTGCAGGAGGCACGTCTGGGAAAACGACCCCTGGCGGACAGGCCTGTGCGAGACGCCCTCTAGGACAATGCGACTCCCGTCCTCAACATCACCCTCCCCAAGCAAGCCCTACATCCCAAAGACTGGAACCAGGTGGAGCGATGGTGTTTTAGTTCAGAGCTCAAATAGCGCGGTCGCTGTCAATACATTTTGTCGAGGCAAAAACTGTTTTCATTTGATAGTCATGATATCGTGA
>NW_007064754.1:0-16765 GCF_000164805.1 Carlito syrichta
GGGGAAACACCTCTTATCAACAGGGTGCCTGAATGAAATGTAATTATATACCTAACCCTTAACTGTACCCCACAACATCATAATAAAAAATATTGATAACAACAACAACAAAAAAAGACAGATCAGATAAACCCATCTTGGGAAGGGGAGATCAGCTCATGTCCTCACAACTTGGTCTTCAAATCCTATCTTTCTCTGGATTTACTGATAAGACTTAAACAAAATGCAAAGGGCTGAGCAGAGCAATGAAGGAGGATTGGTAATATCTGATTACTATTATCTTTCATGGAAAAGAGAAATAACTTTGTGGAAAGATTGATGACATGAATGTCAGTCTCTCGGAGTTCTTCCCTTGCTTGCCTCTCTGGAATCAGCACCACCACCTGTGTCCTGGATGACTATGGTGTCAGTCCACCAGTCTCCTGGCTCTTGCCTTGCGGGATCTGGATGCTCCTTTTATATCCTAAGTCAGATTGCGAGGACGCAACCTGCTCATAGCCCTTTGAGGGATCCCCATCTCTTACAATGACTTCCAAGGTCCTACATCATCTAGGCTCCTCCACCCTAAACTGTCACTCTCCTTCCCTGGCTCCATTTCTCCTGTCATACCACGCCAGGCATAATTCTGCCTCAGGGCCTTTGCACATGCTGGGCCCTCCATATGGAACTCTCTCCCCTAATATGTCTGCATGACTCACTCCCTCATCCTGTATTAGTTTCCTTTTACTGATGAAACAAACTAGTGCCATGAAACAACACAGATATGTTATCTTAAGTTCTGGAGGTCAGAAGTCCAAAACTGGGATAAAAAGCTAGGTGCAGTGGCTCACGCCTGTAATCCCAGCACTTTGGGAGGTGGAGGTGAGAGAATTGCCTGAGCTCGGGGGTTCGAGGCTAACCTGAACAACATAGTGAGACTTCATCTCTACAATAAATAAAAAAATTAGCCAGGTTCAGTGGCTCAGCCTGTAATCCCGTGCCTTTGGGAGGCTGAGGTGAGTGGATTGCCTGAGCCCGCGAGTTCGAGACCTGCCTGGGCAGCGAGACCTCATCTCTACAATAAATCAAAAAATCAGCCGGGCGTGGTAGTGCATGCCTGTAATTCTGGCTACTTGGAAGGCTGAGGTGGAAGGATCACCGGAGCCCAGCAGGTCGAGGCTGCGGTGGCCGGGAGCGGCCACTGCACTCCAGTCTGGGCGACCGAGTGAGACTCCAACTCAAAAAAAAAAAAAAATTAGCTGGGCATGGTACATGCCTATAGTCCCAGCTACTTGGAAGGCTAAGGTGGAAGGATCACCTGAGCCCTGCAGGTCAAGGCTGCAGTGGCCATGAGCATGCCACTGCACTCCAGCCTGGGCGACAGAGTGTGCCTCTGACTCAAAAACATAAAAATAAAAAAGAAAGCAAGTGTTGGCAGGACTGCAGCCCTTTGGAAGGCCCTGTGAGAAAATTCATTTCCTTACCTTTCCCAGCTTCTAGAGGTCACTTGCCCCCCTTGGCTCATGGCCCCTCCCTTCATCCTTACTCTTTGACCTCTGCTTCCTTTGACATAGCTCCTTCTCTGATGGGGTCTCTTGCCTCTCTATTCCTTAGAAGGATCCTTGTGTTGACACTGGGCCCACCTGAATGATCCAGGTCATCTCCCCATCTCAAAATCCTCAATTTAATCCCACCTGCAAAGCCATGGAAAATAGTCTGTTCACCTATCTGGGATTAGAAGGTAGACATCATTGGGGGGCCATTACTCTGTTTACCACGTCTCCCTTGGATCTTTATTCAAATGCCACCTTCTCAGAAAGGCCCTCCCTGGCCATCCATATCCCCGTGACCTCAGTGCTGCTGGGCATGTTGGCGGATACCTCTTAGAGCTGATCCTTCTCTAAGGAACCTGGTCAAAGCGGGGTTGCCTAGCCTAGAGGCTGAGTCACAGATCACCACCAGTGATCTAACTTTGTGGAGCTCACATTGTAGCACATGCACGGCCACCACAGCCTCAACCTGCTAGGCTCAGGTGATCCTTCTGCCTCAGCCTTCCAAGCAGCGGGAACTACAGGTGTGTACCACCATGCCTGGCTAATTTTTTATTGATTGTATCTGCCAGTTGCCCGGGCTGGTCTGGAATCCCTGGGCTCAGGCAATCCTCTCACCTCTGCCTCCCAAAGTGCTGGGATTACAGGCGTGAGCCGTGTGCCCGCCCGCCCAGTCAGAGAAAAGTTTCTAAAGCATGTTTCAAGGCTTAAGACAAAGAAAGATGTAAAACAAACACACAAAAAACTTTAAAATACAACTAGGTGATGGCTCTGAGGCAGGAGGATTGCTTAAGCCTGGGAGTTTGAAACCAACCTGGGCAACATAGTGAGACCTACAAAAATCAAAAATTGGCCAAGCGCGGTGGCACATGCTTGTAGTCCCAGCGAGTTGGAGGCTGAGGTAGAAGATTTGCCTGAGCCCAGGAAGGTGGAGGCTGAGGTGAGCTGTGATCCTACCATTGCACTCCAGTCTGGGCAACAGAGTGAGACTCCAAGCCAAAAACTAAAAATAGTCTCTGTCCCTGGTTTCTGGCACAGGGCTTCAAAAACCTATGGCGGTTCCTGAATGACAGGAGTGTCTTTTGTTACTGCCAAGGAGCCCTTTTTAGGGACCATATCTGAGTTTATGCTAATGAGGCGATATGGTGTGGCTAGAATAGGGCTGGTTGCTAGAAAAACTAGCCACATGATTAGAGGTTTGGAACTTCTGACTCCGTCCTCTGACCTTCAGGGAGAGAGAGCAGGAGATCAAGTTTAATCCTGTGGCCAATGATTTAATCAGTCACACCTGCATAATGGAACCCAGTAAAAACTCTGAACACCAGGTTTGAGGAGTCCGAAGGTGGGTGAACATGGATGAATCGGGAGGGTGGTACACCCTGCCTTCACAGGGACAGGAGTTCCTGCACAGGGGAGCCTTCCAGACCTTGTCCTATGAACTTCTTCTCGGAATATTCATTTGTATCCTTTGTAGCAAAAGGGCCATCATACCCTAGCACTTTCTTGAGTTTGTGTGTTATTTTAGCAAATTATGGAAGCTGAAGGGAGGTCATGGGAACTCCTCAATTCGTAGCCAAGTCAGACAGAAGTGCAGGTAACCTCAGGACCCAGGACATGTGGCTGGAGTCTGAAATGGGAGCAGTCTTGTTAACCTTGGGTGGTTAGTGTCAGAAATGAATTGACTCTTTGGATATCTAGTTAGTATCAGATAATTGGCATTAGAACATAAACACATACATTTATATTTTGAAAGAACTACAGGCATACAGAATCTATGCAATTTTAGGTTTGCCTGTATTTAGTTGACATTATAAAGATAATGTACGCTGTGGCTGGGCTTGGTGCCTCATGCCTGTAATCCCTGCACTTTGGAAGGCTGAGATAGGATGATCGTTTGAGCCCAGGAGTTCAAGAGCAGCCTGGGCAACATAGCAAGACCCTGTCTTGATAAAATAAAATAAAAATAGAGTAAGCTGAAGGTCTGAGATATCGTCTCCTTTAAAATCAGTCTATGTATCATTTGGCTTTGAGGAGCACTAGAGAATCAAATCATCCTGCCCTGGAACAAGTACCGACATTGGGCAGCTTTATGTGCCAGGCAACATCTCATGCCCTCGCTTAATTCAAAAATAATCACATCATTTGAAGTTGTTTCCTTATCAATCCTACCTTAATTTTATTCTGGTCAATCAGAACATTAAAGAAACTTCCACTGGGGCTAGGAAATGTAGAAGAGCTCCTTTGTGGGGGATTTTTTTTTTTTTTTTGAGTTGGAGCCCAGCTGGAGTGCAGTGGCACACTCATGGCCACCCCAGTGTCGACCTGATGGGCTCCGGTGATCCTTCCACCTCAGCCTTCCAAGTGGCCGGAACTACAGGTGCACGTTACCATGCCTGGCTAATTTTTGATTTATTGTGGAGACCGATGTCTCGCCAAGTTGCCTAGGCTGGTCTTGAACCCGTGGGCTCAGGCAATCCACTCACCCCGGCCTCCCAAAGTGCTGGAGTTACTGGCTGAGCCACCGAGCCTGGTCAGGGGGATTTTTGCAGATGTTTGCTTTTGGAAAGCAGGTGGAGATGTGGCTACTTACTGAGAAAATCATCAACAGGGTAGGTTCCTAAGCTCAGTTGTTTTGACTGCATATTTCTCCACATAGGAGGAAGGACCAGGGTTACACTGTTCACTGTTCTGATGTCTCTGCCCCAGAATGGCTTTCAGCTTTTATGAGTGATGATCCCAGCCACACTGATAAGGTTCCCTTTCATCTGTGAGCTTCAGCCCAGGCTTCTGCAAGCCATAGCCAGTCTCACTGCTTCTAATGTTCCACCCTCTGCTGTCTCCATGTATAGTTATTTCAAGCAACTCTGCCTTTTCCAGCTTGGATTTGAACAATGGCCATACTAAGAGCACATGGCATGGGCTTTGATCCTGACTCCCTGAAATCACAGCGTTTCCATTTCAAGAAGATTTATGACCTTACAAAGGTAGATAGATATATAATGGCAATATAAGACTGACTCTACCAGATGGTGGAGGCTAACTAACAGAAAACATCTCTGTGATGTGCCTTTTTGGGAAGAAATACTTTCAGTGCTCCATGGATTTCATATTATTATTATTTAAAATTGGTTTTCCCTCGGAGTAAAAGCATGAATTTTAAAACATGAAAATTTTAAAAAGTGGACATACCTGATTCCTGGCCAGGTTGAAGGAGAGTACATTTTGAGGGAGATTTGATAACTGTCTCCTGACCTCTAGGCTCAAAATAAACAGACACACAGTAGTTTGTGTTTAGAATTAACTTGTCAATGACATAGGTGAAATTTCCACTGAAGTTTTCTTTTATTTCCGGTTTATGCTGTAAAAATAAGTAAAAAAAAAAAAATCAGTAAGACTTTGAGTGAAGAGTTCATTGAGAGGCAGAATCTAAGAGTCTCTTCTGGGGATTTGTTTTCAAATCTTTTTTTTTTTTTTTGAGTCATTGTCTCACTCTGTCACCCAGGCTGTCAACCACAGCTTTGACTTGTTGGGCTCAGGTGATCCTTCTGCCCACCTTCCAAGTAGCTAGAACTACAAGTGCATACCACCATGCCCAAATAATTTTTTGATTTACTGTAGAGACACAGTCTTGCCAAGTTGCCCAAGCTGGTCTTGAACCCCTGGGCTTAGGCAATCCTCTCACCTCAGCCTCCCAAAGTGCTGGGATTATAGGTGTGGGCCACTACGCCCAACCTAGCAGTGTTATAAATGAGAATTCCTAGCCGTTCAAATACAGGACCCTGTACTAGAAGAAGGAGCTAGTAAACAAACACATATGCAGCCCAACAAATAAAAGCTTCCCCTCTGGTGGCTACCATGTATCCCTCCTTCCATGTATGGAAAAGCTTCTTAGAAAAAGGAGCTCTCTAGGCAGGGTGTGGTTGCTCCTGCCTGTAATCCCAGCACTCTGGGAGGCTTAGGTAGGAGGATTGCTTGAGCCCAGGAGCCTGGGCAATATTGTGAGACCTCATCTCTACAAAAAATAAAAAAATTAGCCAGGTGTGGTGGCACGTGGCACACCTATAGTCCCAGCTATTGGGAGGTTGAGGTGGAAGGATCGTCTGAGCCCAAAATGTCAAGGCTGCAGTGAGTTGAGATGGTGCCACTGCACTTCAGCCTAGACTACAGAGTGAGAGACACTGAAAAAAGAAAAGAAAAGAAAAAAGAAGCAGAAAGGAGGAAAAGGAGGAGGAGAAAAAGGAAGAGAAAGAGGGGGTAGGAGGAGGTTTCCTCATGATCTCTTATTTTTTTCCTCCCTGTGTTTCTTAAATCTACTCCAACCAGCTCTTTGCCCTGTGACTATTGAAACTACTATTTTGCTGGGTGTGGTGGTTCACACCTATAACCCTAGCACTTTGGGAGGCAGAGACAAGAGAATTGCCTGAGCCCAGAGGTTTGAGACCAGCCTGGACAACATGGTGAGACCTCATCTCTACAATTAAAAAAAAAAAAAAATTTGCTGGGCATGGTGGCGTGTGTCTGTAGTTCCAGCTACTTGGAAGGCTGAGGTGGAAGGATCACCTGAGCCCAGCAGGTCGAGGCTGTGGTGGCCTTGAGGGTACCACTGCATTACAGCCTGGGTGACAGAGTGAGACTCTGACACAGAAAATAAAACATAAAAAACCCAAAAAAACTACTCTTTATCAAAGGCACAATGATGCTAAATCCAATCATCAGTCCTAATTGGTCCCATTTGCAGTACTGAATTCAGCAGATCACTATCTCCTGAAACTTACTTCTCTGTGCTACCTGGACATCATTCTCATCTGTTTTTCTTCTTCTTGTGCTGGTTGCTCCTTCTCAGTCTATTTTGCTATCGTCCTCATTTGCTAGCTCTCCAAATTTTGGAAGGTTCCAGGGCTCTGTCCTTGGATGTCTTGTCTTCTATCTGTATGCCCACTCCCAGGTGCCATCATCTAGTATCAGGGCATTCAACATGTGTACCAAGAAGCCAACAGCTTCCAGGACATCTCTCTAGCTGGGAGCTCTCCCCTGAACTCTAGACCTGGGACACCCAACTTCTGCCTAAAAGGTCCTCCTAGATGCCATGTGGGCACCTTGAAATTAACATGCTCAAAAAAAAAAAAAAAAAAGCAATTAACATGCTCAAAATTGAGCTATCCAACCCCCATCTGCTCAAACCATACGAATCTTCTTCATTGTAGTTACTGAAAACTCCAAAGTGCTTGAGTCCTAACTTCTTTTTCTATCATACTGTACTACTGTACATCCAACCTACCTGGAAATACTGTTGGCTCCACTTGTAAAATATATGCAGAACTTGATGGTTTCTCATTTGACTACAGGGCCAGGACGTGAGCCTAGCCCTGACACTAAAACATCTTTCAGGCTTTCCTATTTCAAGCAAGAGCAAATACCCCTCTACTATCAAGTGGTCCAAGCCACCACCATCTGTTGCCTGGATCATACTCATAACCTATTTTTTCCCCTTGATTTAATTGAAAGACTAGTTTTCTTTAATGAAAAAGATGCTTATTCACTATAGTTTTCTTCGTACAGGATTATTACTACCCTAATAAGCATAGGTCTCTCTTTTTTTTGAGTTGGAGTCTCACTCAGTCACCCAGGCTGGAGTGCAGTGGCACGCTCACGGCCACCGCAGCCTTGACTTGCTGGGCTCAGGGGATCTTTCTGCCTCAACCTTCCAAGTAGCTGGAACTACAGGCATGTGACACCATGCCTAGCTAATTTTTTTATTCATTGTAGAGACGAGGTCTCACCAAGTTTCCTAGGCTGGTCTCGAGCCCCTGAACTCAGGCAATCCTCTCGTCTCAGCCTCCTAAAGTGCTGGGGTTACAGGCTTGAGCCATGGCACCCGGCCAGCATAGGTCTCTTATTTTAGAAATCATAATCTAAGACATGGCGTTAATGGCTTATGAATTGAACACAAATGAGACTTGATTGAAATGGAATATTTAATGACACTTGATACAGTCCCTGAGTCACACATCAATTTATTTTTCCTAATATTTTTGCTCCCTTTTTCTAGCGTGTTGATTATAATCCATGTGGATATTAAAGGAAAAATTATAATAATCATGTAATTTGTAACTGCCTATTAAGTGCTTATCACCCTAACAGTGTCTTAACTGGTCTTCCAAGTTTTGCCTTTGTCCTGAGGTCTATTCTTAACTCACCAGCTGGGATACCCTGTTAAGCTTTGGGTCCTTGGGCCTCCAGGGGTTTTCATCACACTCAGAGACTCAGAGCCACAAAGTCCTACCAGGTCCAGTCTCATTACCTCTTGGACCCCATTTCTTACTATTCAACCCCCTTGGTCACTCCCCTCCAGCAACCTCTCCCTGCTGTTTCTCAAACCCACCGGACCACTCCAGCCACAGGGTCTTTAAATTTCCTATGCCCTCTGCCTGAAATGTGCCTGCCCTGATACCTTGCAGCCTGGTCTTCCTTTAGAGATGAGGTCTCTCCAAGTTGCCCAGACTGGTCTCAAACCTATCGGCTCAGGCAGTCCTCTCACCTCGGTCTCCCAAAGTGCTGGGATTAGAGGTGTTGGTTTTATAATTGGCAGAGGGCCCTAGAAAAGTAAGCTGCTGTTACAGCAGTGCCCAACAGAGAGTGCCATCTGTCCATTTTCACTTATTCCAATAATCTGAGGGATGATGGCAATGAAAATTGAAGACCTGGCTGGGTGTGGTGACTCACACCTGTAATCCCAGCATTTTGGGAGGCCAAGGTGAGAGGACTGCCTGAGTCCAGTTGTTAGAGACCAGCCTGGGCAACTTGGTGAGACCTTGTCTCTACAATAAACGGAAAAAGTAGCCAGGCATGGTGGTGAATGCCTGGAGTACCAGCTACTTGGAAGGCTGAGGTAGAGGGATTGCCTCAGCTCAGCAGGTCAAGGCTGCAGTGGCCGTGAGTATGCCACTGCACTGCAGCCTGGGCGACAGAGTGAGACTCTGGCAAAAAAAAAAAAAAAGAAAAAAGAAAATTGAAGATCTAGCTCTGCCAGATATCAGGATTACCTTGAGGTTACTGACTGTCAGTTGGGTCTGTGAGAAATCAGGAGGGGACAGAACTGCTGGAAGAGCCACTTTCCTTCCTGTGTGTGAAGGCTGGAGATATGTCACGTGTGGCTCAGCTAAATCACTCTTTCCAAGAAAATCTCACCCGGGCTTGCTGAAACCTGGTTTCTCTTGAAATCGACACCACACGCCTCTCTCTCCTGTGTGTCCCTGGATGTTGTGTGTGTGGCTTATTCTTTTAAGACCATGCTGCAGGGTTAAATCAATCAACATATTTTCATAATGAATGAACAACAGACTTCTTTCTCAAAGTGAGACCACATTGAAGCCAGATCTTTTAGTTTTAATTGTCCGACTACAAATTTCTTTTTCTGAAAGAGAGAGAGAGTCAAGGACATTTATTGACCACTCAGAACTGTTTTGATCCCAACACTGGACACCACTCACCTTCTTAACAATCCCCTCTGACTCTTCTTCGATGATGAGTGATATAGCAGACTGTAATTCTTTCTCAAAGACAGATGGAAATTTCACTGTCACAATAATGTGGTCTGTAAAACCAACAATCTCAAACTCTGGTGGTTCAAATGACACTGTTTAGAAAACAAAGTCAGAAACAAACCCCAATGTCAGTCAATAACTGTACCCTGACAATGCCATCCCTTGTCATAAGACACCCCTTCTTCTTCTAAAGAAAAGCTATTTTCTTTTTAATCTTCCTATGATCCTTATTGTAACATGTTATTTTTATTGTATTGGTGAAAAACTGAGGACAAATGAAGTGATTTGTTTAATATTACTATAGAAAATCAAGGACGGGTTCTGGGCTGGAAACCAGGAACTTTCCCAATGTTCAAGCTCTATTCTAAATCCCAAATTAAAAATGACTTTTTTCATATTACAATAATAATACATAATCATTATAGACATATCAGAAAATATAGATAGGCAATTTTCTCTGAATGCCATTAATTATCTTCTGTGTAGGCTATGTATGTATAAATACAGAGGGTGCCAAAAAAAAAATATATATATATATATATATATATATACACATTTTTTTCATTTTTTTTTTTTAAATAGGAGTCTCACTCTGTTGCCAAGACTGGAGTGCCTGGCATGCTCACAGCCACTGCAGCCTTGACCTGCTGGGCTCAGGTGATCCTTCTGTCTCAGCCTTCCAAGTAGCTGGAGTCACAGGCGCACACCACCATGCCCAACTAATTTTTTAGAGAGGAGGTTTCACTAAATTGCCCAGGCTGGTCTTGAACCCCTGGACTCAGGCAATCCTCTCATCTCTGCCTCCCAAAGTGCTGGGATTACAGGCATGAGCCATCACACCAGGCTAAAATGTATACACATTTTAAGGAAGGAAAAAATGTTATTGAATGGTAATACTCAGGATAACTCATTTCAGGGCTCCTTTCTGTTTCCAGAGAGCTTTGTGGCTTAATAAACTCCTCCTTTCACTCAAAAAAAAAAAAAATTGTAATACTCAGTATACACCAATAATAAGTCATGTTTGACTTCTGCAATTATAAGAGGTGCTCAAAGTGGTTACCATCAGCATCTGGACACTTCTGATTTAGGTGAACTAAAAGTAATACATATATAACATTTCTTAAAATTTGTATACTTTTTTTTGGCACCCCTGGTATGTATGTGTGTGTATATATATTAAACTAGTGTGTATATATACACATACTATATATAAACTAAAATTAAATCAGTCTAGCTGACATTGTTTTGCATGGAATACATTTTTGTGTAACTATATTTCATAAACATATCAATATATATCCATCTAAATCAAGGGTTGGCAACTTTGGCCCATGAGTTATGAACTTTTGCACAGCCTGAAAGTTCAGAATGGTTTTTAATTTTTAAAGGATTGTAAAAAAAATAAAAATAAAGAAGAATATGTGGCAGAAATCATACATGGCCCACAAAGTCTAAAGTGTTTCTTCTCTGACCCTGTAACATAGAAACTCTGCCAACCCCTGATGTGCATAGTAATTTCTCATGGCTAATTCTATTTTTTAAATGGCTGTACCATGATTGCACTGTTTTACTGTTCTGCACAGTTCAATAGTTTCTTTTTCTGAAAAGAAGCAATGTGTCATTGAGTATTCTTGGAGCTAAATATTTTCACCTATCCTTAAGATTATTTTTAGGACAAATGATTAAGGAGGAATTTTGGATTAGAGCAGGCACATGTTAAGGTTTTTAAGAAATACTGTCAAATAAGTTCAGAAGGATTACACCAAAAGCACATTCTTTGTATTCCCTCTTAACCTGGGTATTTATGTATTTTCACATTTATCATTAGAATCATGAAAAATATCTTATTGTTACTTTTTTTTTTTTTTTTTTGAGCCAGAGTCTCACTCGGTCTCCCAGGCTAAAGTGCAGTGGCATGCTCACGACTACCCCAGCATCAACCTGCTGGGCTCTGGCAATCCTTCTGTCTCAGTCTTCCAAGTAGTTGGAACTACAGCCACTTGCATCATGCCTGGCTAATTTTTTGATTTATTGTAGAGACGAGGTCTCACCAAGTTGCCCAGGCTGGTCTCAAACCCGTGGGCTCAGACAATCGTCTCGGCTGAGCCTCCCAAAGTACTGGGATTATAGGTATGAGCCACCATGCCTGGTTTAATGTTACTTTAATACATATTCTTTAATAACCTAAATACCAAGAATACTCAATGACACATTGTGTCTTTTCAGAAAAAGAAACTATTGGAATGTACAAAACAGTGAATCAGTTAAATCATGATACAGCCACTTAGTAAAACAGAATTAGCCATAAGAAATTATAATGTAAATCAGAGGTTGGCAGACTTTCTATATAGGGTCAGAGAAGAAACTTTTCAATGTGTACACATAGATATGTCTGTTTATACACACACACACACAAACATTGTACACAATTCCAGTAAATCTCATATCTAAGCTGTTTGACACAGTGGGATTCAGTCATCATGACCACTTTGCTAAGCACATATGTGTGCATATATGTGCGTGCACACCCACATACCTACGACAGAGAGCTAAAACCAAATCTTTCTCTTGGAAACTGGGAAATGTAAAAAGTATCAGAGCTGGACCTGTGAACACAAGTGCCTTAGGGAGTTTACTCCAGAAGAGAGAAAGAGGAAAGGAAGGAAGGAAGGAAGGGGAAAGAAAGGAGGAAGGAAAGAAAAGAAAAAGAAAGAAGGAAGGAAAAAGAAAGAAGGAAGAAAGGAAATAAAGAAAAGAAAGAAAAGAAAGAAGGAAGGAAAGAAAAGAGAAATGGAAGGAAGGAAGAAAAAAGAAAAGAAAAAAGGAAGGAATGAAGGAAAGAAAAGAAAGAAAGAAAAGAAAAAAGGAAGGAAAGAAAAGAAAGAAAATAAGGGGAAGGAAGGAAGGAAGAAAGTAGTGAATTTGTTCTTGCACTCCAATCTTCTCCTCTGAACTTTGGGCCCTCAGTGCATACACGCCTGGTGTCCACACATACAGGACTTACTGGGTTATAATTGGGGGTGAGTTCCTGTATTAAGGAAAACACTGGCCCAAAGAGATGGGGCAGCTTAGATTAGGTCACCTGAAGCCGGCTTTATACTTCCTGTCAGGTCATGAAACAGCTACTACTACTGCAGCCACTGGGCAAATCTTGAAGTATAGATTATTGTTCCACTTTTCAGATTAAAAAACAAAAAACTGAGGCTCAGAGAAGCAAAGCAGTCCACGATTACAGAGCCAGAAGTGGCAGGGCCAGGCAGTGAGCCTAGCCCTAACACTAAAAACTCTCTGAAGACCTTCCTGTCTCATGGAAGAGCACATAATAAGGATCTTGAGGATGAGGACGAAGTTGAGAAACAGAGATCAACTCACTGTCCATGGCCAGCAGGAAACCGTGCTTGCAGCTGACCAAGGATGTGCTCCCTCTGAATCCTTCCACCATGGCGAGGTATGTCTCATGCATCTGTGTCCACATACCTGTTAGGTCACAAAATGATCTCGTGGTATTGGTACAGTTCTCAACAGTATACATATCGTCTAGTTCACTTTGGAAAGGAAAGAAATGGAAAAAGCAAAACGTTAGCGTGTAGGTAATGAGAATCTGTTTTCTGTGTGTCTTACTTCCTTCTTTTCTTTTTTTGGAGCCAGAGTTTCACTCTGTCGCCCAGGTTGCTCATGGCCACTGCAGCCTCAACCTGCTGGACTCAGGCGATCCTTCTGCCTCAACTTTCCAAGTAGCTGGAACTACACATGCACGCCACCATGCCTGGCTAATTTTTTGATTTATTGAAGAAATGAGGTCTCACTAAGTTGCCCAGGCTGGTCTTGATCCCCTGAGCTTGGCAATCCTCTCGCCTTGGCCTCCCAAAGTGCTGGGATTACAGGCTTGAGCCACTGCACCCAGCCACTTCCTCATTTTCTTTGGGGCTCTGTTCAATATCACGCTATTAAATTGTCTTCCCAGACCATCTTATTCAAAATGGAACTCCCTCCACTTTCCTCGCCTATGCACTCTCAATCCCTCTTAGTCTTCTTCATTTTTCTTCATAGTGCTTACTGGCACCTGTCACATTATACCTTTTTAAAAATAACAAATATAATTTTATTTATTTATTAACTTATTTATGGAGACGAGGTCTCACTATGTTGCCTAGGTTGGTCTTGAACTCCTGGGTTCAAGGGATTCTCCCACCTCCCAAAGTGATGGGATTACAGACATGAGCCATTGCGCCCTGCCACATTATACCTTTACTTGTTTATTGAAGCCTCTATTTCCTTTCAGAATGTGTGCTCTAGGAGGGCAGGGACTTTGGTTCATGGTTGGACCCCCTAGTATGTAGTAGGTGCACAGTAAATATTTGCTGGATGAATGAATGAGTGAAACTTGAATTCTCATGGTAGAGCCCTCTCCCTACAGGGTAATCATGAATGCCTTCCCTTGAGACCCCCTTCCTCTCTGGCTGGAACTACATGATCCAGCCCTAAGTCAATCTCGGGTTATTTTAGGGACAACACAGAGATCTGATCTACCGAGTTTCAGAAAGGTAGGTAGATAATACATGCGGTCACTCAATGTTGAGAGAAACTTTAAGACTTTAAAAGGCATCAAAGAGCAACTCTCAAGAGGCCTTTCCCTGGCCCAGTCAGCAACAGCAGCAACAGCTACAGGGCAAATAAATAACCAATAAAGGGATGCTCCAAGGTGTTACTGTATTCAAGCAAACAGTGATGTCTAAGTGATAGTCAGACATGAGAAGAACACCAAAGAGGGCCCCATCCATCACGCCATGAGTCCTCACAGCAACCCCTCAGCAGAGGCATTAGGTCAGGGGGGCTAAACTCTGTGCCAAGCGTCAAGCTCATTAGTGATCAAACCAGACTTTGGATCCAGGCCTGTCTTAGACTGGGCAGGCAGCTTTCTGGTATCCCACCAGAGTAAAGAAAAGTGAACATAAACCGTCAACATGGTCAACAGACCTCTGGACTCTTGTCCTCTGAAAACATTCAGCAGATCGACTGACTTAGAGAAATCGTTGCAAAAACCACACACAACTATTTTGTTTGTGAGGTTTTGACCTGTAGAAGTTGGCTTTCATTATAAATATGAGCTTTGTCAAAATAGCTTTGGATTATGAAAGTATTTATTTTGTTAAAAATGGATGAGTGACAGGTGCTTTGCCTTTGGCCTTTTAAGGCTCTGAATAAAAATATGTTTAGAACATAATAGAACAATAATGTGTTTAGCAAGAAAAACTAGAAATGCCAAACTAACCTCATGATTGTGTACCATAATGTATAGTGAGTTGGTTTAATGGAATGGTTTTTTAATTCCCATGATAAGATTGACCTGAAATTTCGTAACGTCATCTTTAAAATGCAAGGTTCCTTTGAAGAATCTAAAGAGAATGGGAGAAAGAAAGAAAAAAAAACATTGCCATTTGGTAACCGAGGCTGTATTCTGGCTATTGTTGAGTCGTCTCTTGAGATCTAGGGCTCACACTTCCAGCAGAGAAGCCCTTCCAGAGCCCTGGGTTCTTGGAAATAGGACATCTATTGGACACAGGAAATGAACTAATACAGTTAATTAGAGCAACACATTGTCAAGGCAGACAGCTTAGGAAACAGACACTTGACTCGATGTAAACAGAATCTGGACAGAAGGGCTCTCTCCAGTTGTCATTGATTACAATAATGTAGGCCACCCTGGCCCACAGGGTGTGTTTCCCCTTCCCCTCCCCACCCACTCTCAACTCAGCTCCAGTTTCTCCCCCATCTCCCCAAGCAGCTCAGCCCATTGCAACTGTCCTTCCACTTCATTTATTCCCCTACCACACAGAGGAGGGAAGTACAGTGTGTGTGCCCACACCGGCCCTTTCTAGGCATTTAAGTCTCACAAGAATGTCGAAGTAGGTACTATGAATAGACCCATTTTACAGACGGTGAAATTGAGTTGTAATACAATGTATGCAGCTGGGAAGTGGTAACAGCAAAGGAGATACTAACACTACACTTGTCAAATCCTTCCTTATATGGGTACATTTTTAAAGATCATCTAAGTTTCTTGTGGTTAGGACCCAGGCCTTGGCTTCTTGGTTGCCAACTCTTCAGTTACTGATGCTTACCACAAAGCCAAACACGTATTTAATACTTAATGACGTTTTTATGGACAGATTTATATATGCAGGCAGGAAGTTTCATTTAAAAAGTTTATTTGGAACCCACAGGTGGAAGAATGTAAATTAGAGATAAATTGTTTATGGATTATTTTTTTGTTTGGTGCAGTCTGTGTCTCTCATTCTAGTAGGAGAACATTAAGAGTTTGAATATTCTTCTAGGAGATTTTAAAATGATCTCCAGTGTTCATTTCTTGTAGTAGTTACCTGAGACCAATGTGAAAGTCAGGGTTAGCTAATGTGAAAGTCAGGTTGGCTCCCTTGACAGATAAAGGATTCCAATAAAATAGACAACATATCTGGGATCAGAAATCAAATTTCCAATATTTTACACTTTTTTTTTTAGAGACAGGGTCTTGCTCTGTTGCTCAGGCTGATGTACAGTGGTGCGATCATAGCTCACTGGAACCGTAAACTCCTATGCTCAAGCGATCCTTCTGCCTCAGCCTCCTGAGTAGCTGGGACTGCAAGTGTGAGTTCATAGTTTATACTTCTGAATGGTTGCCCCAACACTTTGACCCTTACATAAAATGTAATCAAGCCAAGAAAATCTCTTACCAGACAAATCATGTGAAATACCAAACACTAGATTGATGCACACTAGGAAGAAGAAAAACATGTTAGAGAAGCAACAAAGTTTTCTCTCTAAATCAGGGATGACCTATTACTCTAAGTCTGGCATTCTTTTATGCACATTTGTTCATATTGGATTGAGACTTTCTTGTGCTAAAAGAAGTTCTGGCAAGGTCTGGTAGCTCAGCCTGTAATCCCAGCACTTTGGGAGGCCGAGGTGAGTGTATTGCCTGAGTCTGTGGGCTTGAGACTAGCCCGGGCAACCTGGCGAGACCTCATCTCTACAACAGATAAAAAATTAGCCGGGTGTGGTAGCACATGCCTGTAGTTCTAGCTACTTGGAAGGCTGAGGTGGAAGGATCGCCTGAGCTCAGCAGGTTGACACTGGGGTGGCCGTAAGTGTGCCATGGTACTCCAGCCTGGGCAACAGAATATGACTCTGACCAAAAAAAAAGAGAACATTCTCAAGTAAATGGTTCTTACTTGACATTGGTACCAGTAGCACATGGTTTAGGGATTGCATTCCGAGTAGATCCCAAACCAGGTCTTAGGAACTAACACTAACAAGAAGCATGCACAGTCCCTGTTCTACGTGGCGTTTTCTACTTTAAAATATCTTTTTTTTTCTTTTTGAGTTGCAGTCTCACTCTGTTGCCCAGGCTGGAGTTTAGTGGCATGCTCACGGCCACCTCAGCCTCAACCTGTTGGGCTCAGGTGATCCTTTCGCCTCAGCCTTCCAGGTAGCTGGAACTACAGGCACGTGCCACAATGCCCATCTAATTTTTTGATTTATTGTACAGATGAGGTCTCGCCAAGTTGCTCAGGCTGGTCTCAAACCCATGGGCTTAGGCAATCCTCTCATATCAGCCTCCCAAAGTGCTGGGATTATAGGCGTCAGTCACCGCGCCCAGACTGGTAGACCTTTACACCAAAAATAATTGCTTTT
>NW_007064754.1:16785-19885 GCF_000164805.1 Carlito syrichta
TGTATTGTACAGATGAGGTCTCGCCAAGTTGCTCAGGCTGGTCTCAAACCCATGGGCTTAGGCAATCCTCTCATATCAGCCTCCCAAAGTGCTGGGATTATAGGCGTCAGTCACCGCGCCCAGACTGGTAGACCTTTACACCAAAAATAATTGCTTTTAAAAAAAAATTCAGAGTCTCACTTGGTTGCCCAGGCCCAAGAGCAGTGACACAATCATGGCTCACTGCAGCCTTGACTTCCTGGACTCAGGGAATCCTTCCGCCTTAGCCTCCCAAGTAGTTGAGACTATAGGTGTGCACCACCACAGCCGGCTGATTATTTTTTATTTACTGTAAAGATGGGGGGGTATTCAATAGGTTGCCCAGCCTGGTCTTGAACTCCTGGGCCCCAAATTCTCTTGCCTCAGACTCCCAAAGTGCTGGGATTACAGGCTTGAGTCACTGTGGTCATCTGCTTTTGTTTTTTAAATAGTTGGGCTGGTTGAGGGAGTGTTCCAAGAAGGAGTTATCTACTCAGAAATATTTTCAGAACATGAACAAGTGTGTCACTAATCAATAACCTTTACACATAAAGACATTTACCAAAGGTGAGGAAGGAACAGAGGGTATTAAGAGAAATCACTCTTCAAATCATCTATGAGAGTCCCTATCATTATGAAGACTTACGCCACCTTGTTTTCCTAAAATGAACACTAGAACAGAAATTCATCTTGAATCCAACCCCCTAGCACAGGTTTCCTTTCTGCTTTCCATTGAACTCCTGACATTAGGCAGGCTGACACTGGGTCCTTAAGTTAGGGAGCCTGGATTCCTGCTTCCTAGCAGGGCTCTCAGGGAGGATAGCATCACAGGCTTGCCCCTACAAGAGTTGGATAAAAAGTAGCGCTCACTTACCCATGAGAAGCAAGTTGAGTGATCTGATGGTGGAGGTATTCTGGCTCAAAATCATCTTCGTTCCTTTTTAAGCCCTCTCTTTATTTTTTTTACATCTGAAAGGAAATCAACATTAGGCGATCAAAATTCTAATTGCAAAGATAAAAATGGGGACAAAGACAAGACAATGAAAGACCAGCATAATTTTTCCACATGTGCTAGTCTAAGTGTGGAAAAACTTCCAGATGGAGAATAGCTAGATAAAGGGTGTGTCAGTTAGGGTTCTGGCAAGAAACAGCACATTCAAGTTAGGATAGGCTTTTTTGGCATACATTTAAGGGGAACAAGTGCCATTGTATTACATGGATATATTGCAAAGTGGTAAACTCTGGCTTTCAGTGTAACCAGCACACGAATGGTATATATTGTATCCATTAAGTAATCTCTCATCCATCAGCCACCTCCTACCCTTACAAGTCTCCAGTGCCTCTCATTCCACACTCTGTGCCCATGAGTACACATTATTTAGCTTCCACTCATAAGTGAGAACAATGTGTATTTGACTTTCTGTTTCTGAGTTGTTTCACCTAAGCTAATGGACTCCAGTTCCATTAGCATCCATGTTGCTGCAAAAGACATTTCAGTCTTTTTTATGGCTAAAAAGTACTCCATTCTCTCTCTCTCTCTCTCTCTCTCTCTCTCTCTCTCTCTCTCTGTGTGTATGTGTGACATTTTCTTTTTCTAATCTGTTGATGAACACTTAGGTTGATTCAATTTCTTTACTATGGTGAATAGTGCTATGTCCTGAGAAATTCTTTGTTAGGTGATTTTGTCATTGTGTGAACACAGCAGACTACTTACACAAAATTAGGCCTAGTACATGCCTAGGCTAGATGGTTATAGCCTATTGCTCCTAGGCTACAAACCTGTACAGCATGTTACTGTCCTGAACACTGTGGGCAATTGGAAACAATGGTATTTATGTATCTAAACATAGAAAAGATACAGCATAACCATTTGAAACCACAGTATCACTTTATGAAACCACCATCATCTATGCAGTCCATCTTCACCATATGACTGTATTTCCACATGTGTGGGCAGGGCTGTAGGCAAACTGAAAGGGGGGGTGTAGCACCTCGAGCTCACCATAGTGAGGGCTGAAAGGGAAATGGGAGGGAGCCAACATGGGAATTTTTAAGGAGAGAATCCTGTGTGGAGGGCAAGGACACATGGCCATGGACACGTCAGCTCAAAGGGACCGTGCAGGGAGGAGGCTGAGGAATAAATATCCCTCCCTGGGTACCTCCCTTCTCTGACTTGGGGCTCCCTGTTGGCTGAACCCAAACAGAAGCCACAGAGCAAGAGGTTCGGGGTTGTAACCATACAAGACAGGATCCCAGGACAAAATAAAGGATGGGGAGGGGGGACAGGCAGAGAGAAGAGCCCAGGCAACCGGGTCATGTATCTGTAATTTGGACAGAAACTGCCACGCTGCCCCTCCCTGGTGGCTGTGCCAATTTACATAACCAACTACAATGTGTGAGAATTTGGGTTTCCCCACCTTCTCTGTAGAGGTATCATCAAGCTCTTGGATTTTCCCAAAATTCATAAAGGAAAAAGCGTCTTCACACTAATATTAATTTGTATTTCTTTTATTCTGAGGGAGACTGAGCATCTTTTCATATATATGAGCGATTTGCATTTCCTTTCTGGTAACTGTTCATATTTTGCTATTTTTCAACCCTGTGTTGCTCTTTTTGAGTCGGGGTCTCACTCTGTCACTCAGGCTGGCATGCCGAGGCACACTCACGGTCACTGCTCCCTCAGGCGATCCTTCTGCCTCAGGCTTCCAAGTAGCTGGAACTACAGGCATGTGCCACCATGCCCAGCTAATTTTTTGATGTGGCACCAAGTTGCCCAGGCTGGTCTCAAAACCCTGGACTGAGGCAATTCACCCACCTCCACCTCCCAAAGTGCTGGAATTATATGCATGAGCCAACGCACCTGGCATGTTGCTATTTTTTGTTTGTTGTTATTGGTTTGCTGGAAGTTTTTTTTCTTTTCTTTTTCTTTTGGAGTTGGAATTTCACTTTGTAACCCAGGCTGGGGGGCAGTGGTATACTTCTGTGCCACCGCAACCTCGACCAGCTGGGCTCAGGCAATCCCTCTGCCTCAGCCTTCCAAGTAACTGGAACTACAGGCATGAGCCACCATGCCTGGCTAATT
>NW_007064754.1:19905-21720 GCF_000164805.1 Carlito syrichta
ATTCAGAGTCTCACTTGGTTGCCCAGGCCCAAGAGCAGTGACACAATCATGGCTCACTGCAGCCTTGACTTCCTGGACTCAGGGAATCCTTCCGCCTTAGCCTCCCAAGTAGTTGAGACTATAGGTGTGCACCACCACAGCCGGCTGATTATTTTTTATTTACTGTAAAGATGGGGGGGTATTCAATAGGTTGCCCAGCCTGGTCTTGAACTCCTGGGCCCCAAATTCTCTTGCCTCAGACTCCCAAAGTGCTGGGATTACAGGCTTGAGTCACTGTGGTCATCTGCTTTTGTTTTTTAAATAGTTGGGCTGGTTGAGGGAGTGTTCCAAGAAGGAGTTATCTACTCAGAAATATTTTCAGAACATGAACAAGTGTGTCACTAATCAATAACCTTTACACATAAAGACATTTACCAAAGGTGAGGAAGGAACAGAGGGTATTAAGAGAAATCACTCTTCAAATCATCTATGAGAGTCCCTATCATTATGAAGACTTACGCCACCTTGTTTTCCTAAAATGAACACTAGAACAGAAATTCATCTTGAATCCAACCCCCTAGCACAGGTTTCCTTTCTGCTTTCCATTGAACTCCTGACATTAGGCAGGCTGACACTGGGTCCTTAAGTTAGGGAGCCTGGATTCCTGCTTCCTAGCAGGGCTCTCAGGGAGGATAGCATCACAGGCTTGCCCCTACAAGAGTTGGATAAAAAGTAGCGCTCACTTACCCATGAGAAGCAAGTTGAGTGATCTGATGGTGGAGGTATTCTGGCTCAAAATCATCTTCGTTCCTTTTTAAGCCCTCTCTTTATTTTTTTTACATCTGAAAGGAAATCAACATTAGGCGATCAAAATTCTAATTGCAAAGATAAAAATGGGGACAAAGACAAGACAATGAAAGACCAGCATAATTTTTCCACATGTGCTAGTCTAAGTGTGGAAAAACTTCCAGATGGAGAATAGCTAGATAAAGGGTGTGTCAGTTAGGGTTCTGGCAAGAAACAGCACATTCAAGTTAGGATAGGCTTTTTTGGCATACATTTAAGGGGAACAAGTGCCATTGTATTACATGGATATATTGCAAAGTGGTAAACTCTGGCTTTCAGTGTAACCAGCACACGAATGGTATATATTGTATCCATTAAGTAATCTCTCATCCATCAGCCACCTCCTACCCTTACAAGTCTCCAGTGCCTCTCATTCCACACTCTGTGCCCATGAGTACACATTATTTAGCTTCCACTCATAAGTGAGAACAATGTGTATTTGACTTTCTGTTTCTGAGTTGTTTCACCTAAGCTAATGGACTCCAGTTCCATTAGCATCCATGTTGCTGCAAAAGACATTTCAGTCTTTTTTATGGCTAAAAAGTACTCCATTCTCTCTCTCTCTCTCTCTCTCTCTCTCTCTATCTCTGACATTTTCTTTTTCTAATCTGTTGATGAACACTTAGGTTGATTCAATTTCTTTACTATGGTGAATAGTGCTATGTCCTGAGAAATTCTTTGTTAGGTGATTTTGTCATTGTGTGAACACAGCAGACTACTTACACAAAATTAGGCCTAGTACATGCCTAGGCTAGATGGTTATAGCCTATTGCTCCTAGGCTACAAACCTGTACAGCATGTTACTGTCCTGAACACTGTGGGCAATTGGAAACAATGGTATTTATGTATCTAAACATAGAAAAGATACAGCATAACCATTTGAAACCACAGTATCACTTTATGAAACCACCATCATCTATGCAGTCCATCTTCACCATATGACTGTATTTCCACATGTGTGGGCAGGGCTGTAGGCAAACTGAAAGGGGG
>NW_007064754.1:21740-29210 GCF_000164805.1 Carlito syrichta
TCACTTTGTAACCCAGGCTGGGGGGCAGTGGTATACTTCTGTGCCACCGCAACCTCGACCAGCTGGGCTCAGGCAATCCCTCTGCCTCAGCCTTCCAAGTAACTGGAACTACAGGCATGAGCCACCATGCCTGGCTAATTTTTTGATTTATTGTAGAGATGAAGTCTCAACAAGTTGCCTGGGCTGTTCTTGAACCTGCGGGCTTAGGCAATCCTCTTACCTCAGCATCCCATAGGTATGAGCCACTGGGCCCGGCCGGTTTTGCAGGAAGTTTTAATGAGGAAACTGTGACGTGAGGCATATTTTTTCCCTTTTTCCCTAGTTTGTGACGTGCCCTTTGATTGACTTGTGGTGTTCTTTTTTAAATTAACCACTCAGAAGTTTCTGACTTTTAAGTTTTTAGGTAAGGTAATTTCTTCCTTAGCATCTGGATGTTGAGTCATAGTTAGAAAGTCTTCACCACTCCAAGGTAAAGAAGGAATTCTTTGAGAATTTTGGGGAGACCTGTTCAGTCTTCTTCCTTCTCTCTCTCAGATATGTTGTCAACTAAGTGACTAAATCCTATAGAATCTGGGTATTCTTCTGTCCTCCCAAACAGTGGGACAATATCATCAAAAGGCAAAAAGACCACGAAACAGCAGACTGAGTTCAAGCTAAAAAAAACAACTTTATTTTCCAAGTCATGGCAACTGGTCTCATGTAGAGTATTCTAGAGAAATCTAAGAGATGCTAAGTCAAATTTAAATCCCTGCTGCAGACCCCAACATCCATGAGATATCCAGGCACCTCTGCCTACAACTTATACCAGAATACTATACCCATCTAGAAACATCTGCTAAGATACCTTGACATGTGATGTCATCTCCCATAATCCCTTCATGGCAGAGGAGTTGCACTGTGAACACTGTAGATGCCAAGCACACCTTGATGGCAGGAAGGCAACTCCCTTATTCTCAAACACCTGATCTGAGGCCTCTAGTCCCTATTTTTTTCTGATGATAGCACACCTTCACCTTTGTTATCGTATCTGCAGGAACACACACACAATCCCTTCAGCAGCTGAGAATACACACACACACACACACACACACTAAAAAGTCCCGCTCTCCCCTCCCGGTCAGGGGATGGCTCTTTCCCTTGTTTTGCTCCTGGTGACCCGTACTCCACTTTGAACCAGATGTCTGATAACTAGATTCTTACTTGCTTGGAAAATCTAATTTCTCATCTCGGCATCCTTCCTGAACTGTTAATGGGGGTGCCTAAAAACTCTCCCTGGCTATGAATAGATCAGTCTTCCTAAAGCATGGCTCTTATTAGTCTTTTCTCTGTGGCCAGAGCCGGCCTCTGTCCCTCAGGGCCCTGCAGGCTGAAGGGCTCCACACTTGGCTTTGTGTGGCTGTCTTGAAATCTGAATCCACTTTCTCTTTCAGCGTGTGTTTTGTTCATGGAGTCCGGGACAGTGGAGCACATGAGGTGCTCAGAGCCTCAAGCCCTGAATGGCTTCCTTTCTCCAGCTCTCAGCAGCTGCTCCCAGACCCTGCCTGGATTCTCTGTGCCCCATAACTGCTGCTGCCCTTTGCATGGGGTACTCACTAGGTCACACTGGCAGAGAGTCCCTGTGTTCCACTGAAGCCCTTCTGGCACAGGTGCTGGGAAGGTCAGGGTTGACACTCTAGCCCTGCCATGTGGACTGGAGCCAGGGGGCATTTAGCTGGAGGCCGAGTCTGGCAGAGATGAACCTGTAAGTCACCTTTGACCCAAGTCCCCAATTGCAGGCTGGCAGCCATTCCAGACTGTCCCACACAAGTGCCGAGTTCCAGGTGACAGATGACCCCCTTGCCACTTATACCCTAACAAACACAACTAATTTTCAAGGCCCAGCTCAAATGGATGGGTTGGGTGAAGCGATTCTTTTCTGAATTCCAACTCCTAAATTACAAACAGCCCTCCAGGAACTTGCTGCCTCACAGTCCCCTGCTAGAGGGCATACAACTTTGTCTTTTTTTTCCCTTTGAGTTGGGGTCTCAATCTGTTGCCCAGACTGGAATGTAGTAGCAAGATCACAGTTCACCACAGCCTCGCATGCTGGGTTCAAGTGATGCTTCTGCTTCAGCCTCTCGGGTAGCTGGGACTACTGGCTTGGGCCAGCACGCCTGGCTAATTTTTTGACTTTTTTGGATTGATAGAACGAAGTCTCACCATGTTGTCCAGGCTGGTCTTGAACTTCTGGGCTCAAGCAATCCTCCTGCCTGGCCTCCCAAGGTGCTGTGATTACAGGTGTGAGCCACCATGCCCAGCCTGTGTCTTTTCTCCTATCTGACACAGCCTGATGCATATTGCCAGATGGTCAATGAATAATGAATGAACTGAATTCAGAAATATACAAATACAATTACCTATCTTTTCTGGAAATTAAAAGAATTCAAAAGTACAAAGAAGAAAGTAATACTCATCCTTATTTCTGCCATCCAGCACCAACTATTGTTAACATCTTGGCATATTTATTTCCAGTTTATTTTTAAACATCTTTCTCATTTCCATAAAAATTCTTCTCCATGCTCATTGAAAGAAATTAAAATAATGCATAAAAGCACAAATCCCAGTATCTAGATATCCCCATCATTATTGTCAGGGGAACATCACCCACAGAACTTTCAATGCGTAAATAAACACACAGACACACACATACAGAGTTTCTGTCTAAATTTAATTTTACTTAGGAAAAAACTAAAAGCAGGAGTTAAAATTAAAATTTTTTTTTTGTCCAAAAGAAAGTATAACTTTCTACAATATCCCTCTAAGGCTTAAAAAAATTATGAATAACATTAGAGAATTTGGAGTGTTATATATTCATAGTACTTTTAAATTTTAAACCATATTCATTGATCTGTGCTTTGAAAGAAGAAAACAGCAGTCTCATACTTCCTTCCATGTTCTCCCACTTCTTTTTTTGCAATATTTTTGGTCTAGATTTATAACAATCACATTCTATTCAAGCACAATTTCTATAGCTGTTTTGCATTAAATCTACATTTAAATCGAATAAATACTTGACAACAGTTTTTTTTTTTTAACCATTTCCCCACCCTTGAGGTCTTTATTTTGATCTCTCTCTTTTTTTTTTTTTGAGTCAGAGTCTTACTCTGTCACCCAGGCTGGAGTGCAGTGGCACACTCACAGTCATGCAGCCTCCATCTGCTGGGTTCAGGTGGCTCCAGCCAAGTAGCTGGAACCACAGACATGCGCACCAACCCAACTAATTTTTAAAAAAATTTATTGTAGAGACAAGGTATTGTCAAGTTGCCCAGACTTGTCTCGAACTCCTGGACTCAGGCAATCCTCTCACCTCTGCCTCCCAAAGTGCTGGAATTACAGGCGTGGGCCACTGTGCCTGGCTTGATCTATCTCTTAATTTGCTATTTCTGGAGTTTTATTACCCAACACCCCCTCCCCCCAAAAAAAGAGGGCTAATGGGTACAGAATTTCCTTTGTTCTGCTGTATAAAACACTGTCTTAGGAAAAGTTTCTTTCTCTTTGAAATTTTCCCTCACAGTTATTATCTTCTAGTATTCAGCACTACACTGAAGTCTGAGGCCAGCTTGATTTTGTTTCTCCCCTCCCTTATTTTTTCTTCTTGGACTTCTAAATAATTCTTTTTTTCTTTGAATTTAAATGGTTCAGGATATCTTAGTGCTTGAGCATTCCGATATGATATTTTCTGGAATATGGCATGCTCTTTTGGCCCACAGACCATTTTGTATTCATTTCAGTAAGATTTCTTTTGTCTTACTTTTATTTGTATTTTCTGTCCCATTTGTTCTTTTCCCTACATCAGGGATTCCAGTTATTTCAATGTTAGATTGTGTTTTGTCTGTCTTCCCTAACAGATTCTTTCACTTGACTTAATATTTGTCTCTTCATCTGCACTCACTAGGCTTAAATCAAACCTTTTTTTCTGTTAAAAGTACCTTCATTTTCAGCAGTATTTATCAGAAGGGCCCACTGTGCTTTTCCCTAACTTAGTTCATTCTGTCATTGTGTTTTCATAGTCTTCAGTGTATTCCCTTAGGTCTGTGACCCCCCTTTTCATCTCCATGTTACAATTTTCTCACCTTTGAGTTTCTATTTATTTCATTTCATTTCATTTCATTTTTGAGCCAGAGTATCTCTCTGTTGCCCAGGCTGGAGTGCAGTGGCACACTCACGGCCACCACAGCCTAGAGCTGCTGGGCTCAGGCAATCCTTCTACCTCAGCCTTCCAAGTAACTGTAACTACAGGCATGAGCTACCATGCCCAGCTAATTTTATAATTTATTGTAGAGACAAGGCCCCTCATCATGTTGCTCAGGCTGGTCTCAAACCCCCTGAGCTCAGGCAATTCTCTCACCTCCACCTCCCAAAGTGCTGGAATTACAGGCGTGAGCCACTGCACCTGGCATTTTTATTTATTTATTTTTTTAGAGTCAGGGTCTCACTCTATTGCTCAGGTTGGAGTGCCGTAGCAGGATCACAGTTCACCACAGCCTCAACCTCCTGGGCTCAGGCAAAACTTCCACCTCAGTTTCCCGAGTAGCTAGGATTAAAGGTGTGTGCCAACATTTCTGGCTAATTTTATGACTTTATGTAGAGATGAGGTCTTACTATGTTGCCCAGGTTAGTTTCAAACTTCTGGCTTCAAGCATTCCTCCCACCTCAGCCTTCCAAAGTGTTACAGGCATGAGCCACCACATCTGGCCAAATTTATTTTACTGAATCTATTATTTTTATCTAGTTGTTGTAGGGTATAAGGCAATGATAAGGAATTTACTCTGTCCCAAGAATAATACTTTCTTTTTAATAACATTTCTAGCAAGCTGTGTTTTCTTCCTTTTTTGCCCCACACCTTTTTTTGTTTGCTTTGCTGGTACTTCGATGGTTTCTATGGAAACATCAGTGTGAAACCTTGACTTCCTTTTTGCAACTTCACCTGATTCCAGTTCTGCAGTCAGGCCAGGGTCTCAGCCCAAAGGGTTGGTGCCTGGCTGACTTCGCCGGCTCACTCGCCTCTGCCCAGCATGAAGGGCCCACTGCATCTTTGCCAGTAAAAGACAAAGCTAAGGGTGGGAAGACTTGGTTTGCTCCTTTCCTATTTATTAGGGAGAATCGTTAAGATTTTTGAAGACTTGCTAACTTAGCTTCTGATAGTTGGGAAACACTTATATTTTAAATATATTTTTAAAGACCTGAGAATTTAAAACAAATGAACAAACAAAAACCAATGACGATGCTTCACGATATCTCTTCATGTATCAGTTTGTAAAATCCTGGCTTAAGTAGTAACTGAGTGTACTTGTTTTCCTACTGGCTCCAGAGTAAATTTTCAGTGGCTCAGAATCCAACCTATGTACCTCTTTTTTTCCTTCTTTTATTTTCTCTTATCTCTACCCCTCTCCACCTTAAGTCAGCCAACCTCCTCTGCCAACTCCATACGTGTCCTGTACCCTTTCCTGAGTTGCACACCCCCAGTTCCATTCTTCCAAAAGAAGGACCCTCAGGGAAAGCTCTGTCGAGCTCTGCTCTAGCTTGCTAATATTTTATGAATTATAAAATGCATTTTTCCTTTTCACATCTGAGCACTTCTGAAACCACAGTGCTTTGTACAGTGGCATGGATGGCATAATGTAATTGACAGTGTTTTTTCTTACTTGGTTACGTAAAATAAAAGTGCACCTTATAAGCAATGGCATTTAGTTTGGGCTTGAGTTTTGGTAAAATATGGTGATTGATAATCAAAGACTATGCATGTCATTGACTCTTCAACAGTTTGAAGGTTTATAAATGCAACAGAAAGAGTTCAGTGTGGCTCTGTGTGTGCAAGTGTGAGTGATGGAATATATTTTTTAATTTTTCACTTCTAAGACAGTACCTCTTGGGCTATGGCATATATATGCGTGTGTGTGTGTGACGCACACACCATTTGTCAAATTACATGAACCAAATCCCAGGCAGATTTTCTTCAACTTTTAAAAAAATATACAAGAAACTTTCAAGGAAATACAGTTAAGAAAAATAGGTCATGCAAATTTTTTGATTATCTAAAATTGAAAAACAACGTATAAACTTAAAAGCTCAAACCACTTCCTGAAACAAAGAGATCAGGCCTTATTAACTATGCCCAAATTGCTAGGAATGTTTATCCACTGTTTCAGTTAGAGAGAAGATATTGGTAGAGCCTCTGCTACTGACTCTCCCAGCTCCCACAAGCCTGCACAGGTGGACTGGGGGGAGGTTGTGGATAGGGGATTTAGCAAGCCGGGGACTTGGCCCCCTGGGTCCGTTAGCATGACGGGGGTGAGGGGTGGAATACAGCGTCCCACCACTGTCCCACTCTGATCCGAAGCTCAAGTATGTCATGTTATTTTCTAAAACCTCTTGTCAAATAAAACAAGAAAATTAAACAAATACTACGAGAGAGAGAGAGAGAGAGAGAGAGAGACAGAGAGATTGAGAGTGAGTGAGAGAGAGACAGAGAGAGAGAGAGAGAGAGACAGAGAGATTGAGAGTGAGTGAGAGAGAGACAGAGAGAGAGAGAGAGAGAGAGAGAGAGAGAGAGAGAGAGAGAGAGAGACAGACCGGGCGGATGAAACCAGGTCGCTACTGCGTTTAACAGACTGATTTGCTCAGAGTTGAAACGCAAGCGCCCAATACCTCCCAACAGGCGCCAATTACCTTCCCAACATCTCATCCCTCCTGATCCTGAGAAGGGTCCATCCCTCTGTCTCCGCGGCCACGGCCCTTCACCCCTCCCTTCTTCCCCGCCAGCTTCCAAGTGGTGGATCTGCAAAGATGTAGGGCACTCCAGTCCCGGCTGCCTTCCTGCGACCCCCCTCCCGCTCGGGAACAAGGGAGAGTTAACGTCGGGGCTCTCCAAGGGGGCGGGCTGGAGATCCCGGGGCCCGGGCGGGTGACCCACTTTTGCCAGAGGGGTGGATCTGGGGGGATTTGACCCTCCGACTTCACAGCGACTCCCACTTCACAGCGCAAGTGCCTGGTGGTCCCGGGCACGCCTGGGGGGACGCGCCGGATGGAGGAGGCGCACGGCTGGGCGCAACAAAAGCGGGCCCCCAGCAGGGGCGCTGGATGGAGGAGGCCGGGAGAGGCCGAGGCCGTCCGCCGGCGAGAGGCCGCGTGGGGACAGCCAGCGGGCGACTTGAGACGACCTGGAGGGGCCGCGGGGACCGCCGAGGCGGCCCCCGGGAGAGGGGCGAGGGCGCACGAGCGGAAAACCCAGGGCCGGGAGGGCAGGCAGGAGGGGGAGGAGCCCCGGAGAGCGAGAAGAAACGGGAGGTGGATTCCGGGAACCGCTGCGGGGAGGCAGCGGCGGCCCTACCGTCACCTGCAATAGCGGTCCCCTCCCCACGCCTCCGCCGTCCCCGCGTTACCTTCGCGGTCTCGCCTCGCAGCCGCCCTCGGAGACGCCAGCCGCAGTCC
>NW_007064754.1:29596-59577 GCF_000164805.1 Carlito syrichta
GGGGCCGGGGCCGCGGCCGCATCGAGAGCTGGGGGCGGGGGCGGACCCGGAGCCCGGACTCGGCGCGGAGGATACACCAAGTCAGGCGACTTCCTAGCTGTCCGCTCCTGAGCGATCCCCCTCCAACAAGTAAGCTCCACAGAGGAAGAGATAAAGAGTGCTGGACTGTTGTTTACTGCAGAATCCTCAGGGGCTCCAACAGTGTCTGACATTTAGAAGAAATTCAAAAATGTGTGGAATGAATGAAGGAAGGAGCGAATGAGCTCTCTCCTGGCTCTCCCACTTATTAGTTATATAATCCTCTCTGTTCATAATTCTCCAACCAAGAAAATGGGGATAAAATACTTACCATTGAGTAAGCATTGTAAATATCGTTCTCTACCCCCTTCTCCTTTGGCGCTTCCTTCGTACTTCTACCCCCCCACCTTGTCCCCCACTGATTGACGTGTCTCAGCCTAAGGGGAGAGGAAAGACAGATACTCTTCATTCGTTTGTTTACCTATTATTTATACCCTGCCAACTCCCAAAATATGAGACAGCTTTTAGAAAAATATATGTATATTCTAAACATTACATCTGCTAAAATGGAACAAAAAATTTTTTTTTGACTTGGATCCTCACTCTGTTGCCCAGGGTGGAGTGCAGCAGCATGCTTATGGACACCGCAGCCTTGACCTACTGGGCTCAAGTGATCCTTCCATCTTAGCCTTCCAAGTAGCTGGAACTACAGGCATGCGCCACGACACCTAGCTAGTTTTTTAATTTGTTGCAGAGAGGAGGTCTCCCCAAATTGCCCAGGCTGGTCTTCAACCCGTGGACTCAGGCAATCCTCTCATCTTGGCCTCCCAAAGTGCTGGGATTATAGGCGTGCACCACTGCACCCGGCCTAAAATGGAAACGTTAACATTTTTTTGAAGGACAAGAAAAAAGTACACTAACCACCTAGATTATTATAATTGAGCATTCAGTCTCACTTTCAATTTTTTGGCCTCCAAGGAAAGGGAGGAGGAGGATGTTTTTTTAGTGATAATTTTGAAGTCAACTAACATATGATGATTCTCCTTTGTAGGCTAGGCAAAATCGTGATTATAAAGATGCCACAGTCCTGCCTCTCTAGGTAGAATTCCCACCAGCCCCATAAGTTTTGAAGGAAACTCAGCCAAGATTCTGTTCCTTTCAAAAGCTTTCAATACTGAAAATATTTTCAGCCACAGTTTCAGATAATTTTCAGAAATATCCTCTGAAAATGAGAGAAATCCAGTACAAAACTCCATGTACTGCCTACACCCTCATATAAATGTATGCACTAAAAATTATATATTCTTTGGGAGATTGAAGTGAGAGGATTGCCTGACCTCACAGATTCGAAAACAGCCTGGGCAACTTGATGAGATCTCATCTCTACAATAAATCAAGAAAAATGAGCCAAGCATGGTGGCGCATGCCTATAGTTCCAGCTACTTGGAAGACTGAGACAGAAGGATTGCCTTCTTTCTTTTTTTCTTTTTAAGTCAGAGTCTCGCGCTGGAGACTGGAGTGCAGTGGTACACTCATGGCTACCGCAGCTTCAACCTACTAGGCTCAGGCAATCCTTCCAAATAGCTGGAACTACAGGCACGTACCACCATGCCAGCTAATTTTTGATTTATTGTAGAGATGAGGTCTCACCAAATTGCAGGGCCTGATCTCGAATCAGTCCCTCACCTTGGCCTCCCAAAGTGCTGGGATTACAGGCTTGAGCCACCACCTGGCCTTTTGTGTGTTTGTTTGTTTGTTTTTTAAATAGATCTGAATCTCTGGGCAGTGAACTTCAAAAGAATTTCCTAGACTTTTTTTTTTTACTCCAATTATGATAGATAGGAAGTCTTCAGGGGGCTGAGCTGTCTAACTGTCCTTCTGCAAGGTCGCATTAGGCTCTAAAGTAATTTCCCTTGAGAACAGGTTTTTGTTTCAGAACATTCTGGGCATTTTTCAAAGTGGTTACTTTTCTCCTCCCCCAGCCAAACAGATGGGGTTTTTTTCTGGTCTTCATCATGAGAACTCCTCGGAGTAAAACTCAAGAAAATGTGTAGGGTGGCAAGGGGTATCCCGCTAAAACTGAGTCCCTAGGAGTTTTTAAATCTCAAACTAGTACATTCTCAGTCTCTAGTAACTATACTTGTAACTGTAACCAGAGGCTTCTGGTCCCTGTGAATTGTGATTCTCTGCATTTGTCTGTCTCTCCAGTTTCCAGGCTGCAGTTTGCCCTGGGACTCAATTCATTGATGGGAACAAGAAGTTGATTTTTAGTTTGTTCAGCTTTTCTCGTTTGGGAAGTGGAGTGACAATTTCCAAGCTCCTCACATCTTGGGGTAGAGTGCATTTGTTTTTTAAAATCTTTTCCCTAATTATATCAGTAAAAGTATTTACTGTAGAAAGTTTGAAAAGAAAAAAAAAAAGAAAAAGAAAAGAATAATCAGGCCAGGAGGTGGCTCACACCTGTAATGCCAGCACTTGTGGAAGGCTGAGGCGAGAGGATTGCCTGAGCCCAGGGGTTCAACGCTGAGTCGACGCTGGGATGGCCGTGAGTGTGTCACTGCACTCCAGTCTGGGCGACGGAGTGAGACTTCAACTCAAAAAAACCAAAAACAAAAAACAAAACAAAAAAACCCTGGGATTAAACATAAAGTACTCTGTAGTATAAGAGTGGATTACAACTCCATTTAAGAAGGCATTTCTGGCTGGGCTCGGTGGCTCAGCCTGTAATCTCAGCACTTTGGGAGGCCGAGGCAAGTGGATTGCCTGAGCCCGTGGGTTTGAGACCAGCCCGGGAAACTTGGTGAGACCTGTCGCTACAATAAATAAAAAATTAGCCCGGCATGGTAGCACGCACATATAGTTCTGGCTACTTGGAAGACTGAGTTGGAAGGATTGTCAGAGCTCAGCAGGTCAACACTGGTGTGGTCATGAGCATGCCACTGCACTCCAGCCCGGGCTACACACACACACACACACACACATACACACACACACACACACACACACACACACACACACGCACACACACACAGAAGTCATTTCTAGGAAACCCCAAAGACAATGGGGGAGACAAAAATGAGGACACTAGATAAAACTGAAGACTCTGACACCTACAGCTACAGCAAACATTTTTTATTTTTTATTTTTTGAGTCGAGGTCTCTCTCTGTTGCCCACGCTGGAGTGCAGTGGCACACTCGGGGCCACCATAGCCCTGACCTGCTGGGCTCAGGTGATCCTTCTGTCTCAGACTTCTAAGTAGCTAGAACTACAGGTACATGCCATCACCCGGCTAATTTTTTGGTTTATTACAGAGACAAGGTCTGGCCAAGTTGACCAGGTTGGTCTTGAACCTCTGGGCTCAGGTAATTCTCTCGCCTCTGCTTCCCAAAGTACTAGGATTACAGGTGTGAGCCACCATGCCTGGCTTACCGCAAACATTAAACACAACTTCTTAGCCAGGTGTAAAATATAACACCTCACACTAAAGGACTATTTCTCTCAGTTCCTATTACCTGATACATTATATTTAGCTCTTAACAAAGAAATTACAATGCATGCTAAAGGGCAGAAAAACAAACATTCTACAGACAAAGAATGTAAGAATGAGACTCAGATATAGCAGATCATTTGGAATTATCAGACTAGGAATTTAAAATCATTATGATTGCCATGCTAAGGGTTCTACATTATTGTAGAAAAATATTTGGTCTTTGTCTGGGTTGTTAACACAGAGCTCCCAAATCTTCTGTAATTTCCTGAGTGATAGGGATGATGGGAATCTAATGAAGCTCCTTTTGATGGATCCCTTCTTTACCAATGAAGCCTGGAACTTTCAGCACCAGCCTCGCCAAGCCTCCTGGGAGGAGAGAGGGCCTAGAGATTTAGTTAATATTTAATCACGCCTATGTGATGAAACCATTATAAAAATCTCCTGAACAGCAGAATTTGAAGAGCTTTTCGGTTTGAACATACCAAGATCCTGGAAAGGTGGTGCACTCAGAGAGGGCCTGGTAACTCAGCACCCCTTTTCGATGCATCTCTTCCACATGGCTTGTCCTATGTATCTCTTCCACATGGCTGTTCTGAGTTGTAGCCTTTATAATAAACCAGTAATGGTAAGCGAGGTGCTTTCCTGACTTCTGTGAGAAGCTGTAGATTTTTTTGTGTTTTTTATAGATATTTTTAACAAGTTGAAGGTAACTGTTCAAAAGAATAATTGTGGCAAAGTATTGGTGATGAAAGCTTATGGGTAAGTGAAATATATAATAGTAATGCTATAAGGGATGAGAGAGAGCAATTGGGATTACTCTGTTATAAGGTACCTGTGTACCTCCTATGAAGTTACATAGTGTTATTTGAACGTGGGCTTAGATTAGTTGTAATGTATATTGCAAACTCCAGGACAATCACTAAAGAATTATTATTATTTTTTGAGTCAGATTCTCATCTGTCACCCAAGCTAGAGTGCAGTGGCACACTCAAGGCCACCGTAGCCTCAACCTGCTCAGGTGAGCCTTCTGCCTCAGCCTTCCAAGTAGCTGGAACCATAGGCACGCACCACTGCACCTAGCTAATTTTTTGATTTATTATCGAGCTGAGGTCTTGCCAAGTTGCCCAGGCTGGTCCCACACCCAGCTAAAGAATTGTTAAAAAGAAGTACAGTTAATATGCTAACTGAGGAGAGAAAATGGTATCATATAAAATGTTCAGTTAAAACTAGAGAAAGCAGAAAAAGAGTGGAAATAAACAACAACAAACTAAAAAACTAAGAACAAGTGCAATGAATAGAAGACAGTTACAAATATAATCTAACTATATCAGTATTATCTTTAAGTTAATGGTCTAAATGTGTCAATTAAAAGACAGATCCTGATAGAGTGAATAAAACAAAAAAAAGAGCCAACTACATGCTGTCTACAAGAAACCCACTTTAGATATAGAGACAGATACATTAAATTTAAAGGAATGGCCTGGGTGCAGTGGCTCGTGCCTATAATCCTAGCACTTTGCGAGGCCAAGAGGAGATGATTGCCTGAACCCATGGATTCAAGACCAGCCCAGGCAACTTGGGGAGACCTCATCTCTACAATAAATCAAAAAATTTTCTGGGCGTGGTGGCACATGCCTGTAGTTCCAGCTACTTGGAAGGCTGAGGCGGAAGGATCACCTGAGCCCAGCAGGTCGAGGCTGTGGTGGCCGTGAGCATGCCACTGCACTCCCGTCTGGGCGACAGAGTGAGATTCCAACTAAAAAAAAAAAAAAAAAAAAAAAAAAAATTTTAAAGGAATGGAGAAATATATGACAATGCTAGTATTCATCAAAGGAAAGTTGGAGTAACTGTATTAATTTTAGATAAGCAGATTTCAGAACAATTATTAAGGTTAAAAGGACATTAAATAATTATAAGGGAGGGGATCAGTTTTCCAAGAAAGCGTAACAATCCTTAATATGTGTGCACCTAACGCAAAGTGTCAAAATATGTAAGGCAAAAATTAATAGGACTGCAAGGAGAAATAGATAGATCCACTATTATAGTTGGATATCCCT
This sequence comes from Carlito syrichta, assembly GCF_000164805.1. Lineage (NCBI taxonomy): Eukaryota > Metazoa > Chordata > Mammalia > Primates > Tarsiidae > Carlito > Carlito syrichta. The sequence goes on from NW_007064754.1 coordinate 35,163, forward strand.
TTATCAGTAGTTGACAGATCCAGCAGGAAGAAAATCAATAAGGATATAGGGAGCTGACCAGCACCATTAATCAACTGAATCTAATTGACATTTATAGAATGCTTCATCCAAAAACAGCAGAATACACTTCTCAAGTTCACCTAAAACGTTCATTAAAATAGACCACATTCTGATTCATAAAACTCATGTTAACAAATCAATCTGAAAGAATTGAAATCACACAAAGTATGCTGTCAGATTTTAATGGAATTAAACTAGAAATCGATAATAACAGGAGAGCTAAAATATTCCAAAATATTTGGAGATTAAACAATGCTCTTCTAAGTAACACATGAATCAAGGAAGTCTTAGGAAGAATTAAAAATATTCTAGCTAAGTAAAAATGAAAATACAACTTATCAAAATTTGTGGAATGTAGTGAAAGCAGTGCTTAGAGAGAAATGTATAGTATTGAATGCATAAACCAGAAAAAACAGATCTAAAATAAATAATCTAAGCCACCACCATAAGAAACTACAGAAAGAAGAGCAACAGAAGAATATAAACCTAAAGCAAGTAGAAGAAAATGATTAATAAAAGTTAAAGCAGAAGTCAATGAAAGTGAAAACAGGAAATTAATAGAGAAAATCGACAAAACCAAAAGCTGGCTCTTTGAAAAGATCAAAAAAATGGATAAACTTCTATCTGGTCTAACCAGAAAAAAAAAAAAAAGAAGAGAAGATACAAATTACTAATATTAGAAATGAAAGAGGGGCCATCACTATTTAACTATGGACATTAAAAAGACAATAAAGGAATATTATGAACAATTTTGTGCCTACAAATTTGATTAACTTAGGTGAAATGGACCAATTTCACAGTCTACTAAAACTTACACAAGGAGAATTAGATAATTGAAATAGTCCTATACCTATTAAATAATTGAATCAACAATTGACAACCTTCCAAAAAGAAAGCACCAGACCCAGATGATTTCACTGGTGAATTCTACCAAATATTTAAAGAAGAAATTATTGCAATTCTCTACAATCTCTTTCAGAAAACGGAAGTAGAGGAAACACTTCTTGATTCATTTTGTGAGGCTGGAATTACTCTATAGCCAGATAAAGACAATACAATTACAGGCTAATATCTCTCATGATCACAGAAGCAGAAATCTCCAACAAAGTATTAGCAAATTGAATCCAATTATATATAAAAAGAATTATAGGCCATGACCAAGTAAGATTTATTCTAGTTATACATGGTTGGTTTATCCTTCAGAAATCAATTAAAGTAGTCTTTTACATTAATGGGTTAAAGAAGACAAATCAACTGATAGCAATAGATGAAGAAAAAGTATTTGATGAAATTTAAATTCATGATAAAAACTCTTAGCAGACTAGAAATAGAGGGGAACTGCCTCAATTTTCTAAGGAACTTTTACTAAAAAAAAAACCCCCAACAGCTGACATTATACTTAATTGTGAGAAACTGGATGCATTAACCCTAAGATGGAGAGGAGAGCAAGGCTGTACCCTTTCACTACTCTTATTCAACACTGTACTGGAAGTCCTAGGTAATACATTAAGACAATAAAAGGAAATAAAAAGTGTATAGATGGGGAAAGAAAAGATAAAACTTTATTTGCAGATGACATAATTATCTATGTAGAAAATTCCAAATAACTAACAACAATAAACCACAAACCCCTCCCGGAAATATAAATGATTTTAATGATTACAAGGTTGTAACATACAAGATTAATAGACAAAAAGTCAATTGCTTTCTTATACACCAATAATGAACAATTGGAATTTGAAATTAAAAGCACAGTATCATTTACATTAGCATACACACAGAGAGGGGGAAGGAGAAAGAGAGATATACTTATGTATAAAGCAGCAAAATAAGTAGAATATCTGTATGAAGAAAACAATACTCAAGGAAATAAATAAAATATCTCAATAAATAGATAGTCCATATTCATGGATAGGAAGATTCAATATTGTTAAGATGTTAGTTCTTCCCAATTTGATATACATTCAATGCAATCCCAATCAAAATCCTAGCAAGTTATTTGGTGGATATTGAAAAATTGATTCTCAAATTTGTGTGGAAGGGCAAAGGACCCAGACTGCCAACACAATGCTGAGGAAGAATAGAGTTGGAAGACTAATACTACCTAACTTCAGGACTTACTATAAAGCTACAGTAATCAAGATAGTGTAGTATTGGTGAAAAAATAAATATATCAATGAAACAGAAGAGAGAACTCAGAAGTAGACTCACACAAATATAGTCAACTGACTTTTGACAAAGCAGCAAAGACAATTCAATGGAGAAAGAATAATCTTTCCAGCAAATGGTGCTGGAACAACTGGATATAGACAAAGGTGAATCTAGATGCAGATCTTACACCTTTGCAAAAATTGACTTAAAGTGGATCATAGACCTAAATGTCAAGAGCAAAACTGAAACAATTCTGCCAGATAACATAGGTGAAAATCTAGGTGACTTTGTGTTTGGTGATGACTTTTTAGTCATGGAGGAAAATAATGATGCATAGAACTTATTTAAGTTAAAAACTTCTGCACTGTGAAAAACATTTGTTGACCAAAAGACAAGCTACAGACTGTGAGAAAATATTTGCAAAACACATATTTAATAAAGAGCTTATATCCAAAATATACAAAGGACTCAAAGTCAACAATAAGAAAACAAACTTAGTTGAAAGATGGACAAATAATCTGAACAAACACCTCACCAAAAAAGACAGAGAGATGGTAGGTAAGCCCATAAAATCATTCTTTTTTTTTTTTTTTTTTTTTTGAGTTGTAGTCTCACTCTGTCGCCCAGACTGGAGTGCAGTGGCCGCTCCCGGCCACTGCAGCCTCGACCTGCTGGGCTCCGGCGATCCTTCTGCCTCAGCCTTCTGAGTAGCCAGAACTACAGGCATGCGCTACCACGCCTGGCTGATTTTTTGATTTATTGTAGAGATGAGGTCTTGCTGCCCAGGCGGGTCTTGAACCCGCGGCTCAGGCAATCCACTCACCTCAGCCTCCCAAAGGCGCGGGATTACAGGCTGAGCCACCGAGCCCGGCTAAAATCATTCTTGATTTTGTATGCCATTAGAGAAATGCAAATTAAAACAACAATGAGGTACCACTACACACCTGTTTGAATGGTTAAAACCTAGGACACAGACCACACCAAGTGCTGGTGAGGATGTGGAGCCACAGGAACTCTCACCTCTTGCTGGTGGGAATGCAACATGGTACAGTCACTTTGGATGCCATTTGTCAGTTTCTTACAAAGCTAAACAGGTTTACCACATGATTCGACAATCATCCATTTACTGCAAGTGGGAAACTGACGTTAACACAAAAAGCTGCATAGAAATTGTTTATGGTAGCATTGTTCATAATTGTCCCAAACTGGAAGCAACCAAGATTTCCTTTAATAGATGAATGGATTAACAAACCATGGCACATCCAGGCAATGGAATCCTACTCACTAACAAGAATAAGGCACTATTAAGCCACAAAAAGACATGGAGGAACCTTAAGTGAATATCATTAATGGAAAAAGGCAATCGGAAAAGGCCACATACTGTACGATTCCAATTTTATGGCATTCAGGAAAAGGCTAACCCATAAACACGGTAAAAAGATCAGTAGTTTCCAGGGTGATGGTGAAGGGTGTGAGGGTGAATAAGTGGAGCACAGGGGATTTTGGGGGCAGTGAAACTATATTCTGTATGATATTATAATGGAGGATATATGATATTATACATTTGCCAAAATGAATAGATTGTACAATGCTAAGAGTGAACTCTAATATAAACTGTAGACTTTAACTTATGATAAGGGTATCATATTGGCTCCTCAAATGTACCACACTAATGCAAGATGTTATTATTAAGAGAAACTATGGTGAGTAGAGAGGATAGTATACAGGACACTTCTGAAACTATGAGCTCAATTTTTCTGTAAACAGTCTATTTTTTTTGAGTGAGGAATCTCACTCTTTCCTGGAGTGTAGTGGCACAGTCACAGCTCACTGCAGCCTAAACTTCCTGGGTTCAGGAGATTCTTCCAACACAGGCTTCTGAGTAGCTGGGACCACAGGCATGTGCCACCACGCCCAGCTAATTTTTAAATTTTTCTGTGGGGATAAGGCTTGCTGTGTGACTGGTCTCAGACTCCTGGGCTCAAGCAATCCTCCTGCTTCAGCCTTCCAAAGTGCTGGGACTACAGGCATGAGCCACTGCACCCGGCCTGAGTTTATTATTTTTAAATGCACATTTGATTATCACTAAGTACATTCTTATTGAGTTCCACCCATGCCAAGTGTTGTTGGAGGTGCTAGAGCGAGCACAGTGTATGACACAGGCCACAACACTGCTCTCTCATGAGGCTTACATTCTGGTGGAGGGATGATGGTGCAAACACAAACCCATGAGTACAGGATAATTTCAGAGTGACGCGAAGACCAAGTAACCAGGCGATGCCCTAGAAGGCTCCTGGTAGAGCCTCACTGAACAATTCAATCTGGAAGAGCTTCCTCAGTTGAAGACAACTGGGCTGAGACGGGAACAAAGGGAAGCCCCAGGGCCAAAGTTCCAAGAAGGCCCAGCTGGAAGAAGAACAAATGCTCAAGTCCCAAAGGCCCTGGACAGGCAGGCACCAGCCAAGGAAGGAAAGGAAGGAGTCCATTGTGGAATCATGGATGACTTATACTTGTGGGTTTGTGCAACAGGCTGGATAGTAGCAGCATGAATTGACATGGAAAAGACTGAAAGAGAAACTCTCTGGGGGTGACGGATAGAAATCATTTAAATGTCAAGAAAGCAGTGAGAGAATTCTAAGGCCTGTGGGTGGGCAGAGCAAAGTGAGCAGCCATGTCCGGAGGTACAGGGGGAGTCATGGAAGTCCTTCGTGGGTGATGGAACCTGAACAGAATCTCAACCTGCCATGAACATTGGACCAGTGAGAGCGGCTTGGTACAGGGAGTCAGAGCACAATGAAGTCCTGCAACATGAGGACAGTATCCAGAAGGGGGAGGGGGGCAGGGGACTTCCACGTGAGGCTTATAATGGGGTCTTGGGGCCCAAGTGGGTTGAGGAAGTCATCCTTGCCGGGAAGGGAGTGTCGGGGGAATGGGAGATTGGTTATGCACAGAAGGATTGATTGAAAAATAAACGATTAAGAGTAATGGTGCTAAGTTTTTTTGTCTGAGAGGGAAGTTACAAGTATTGGAGGAGCTACAGCTAGTCCTGTGCTACGGGGTTGGAGGTGGAAGTGTTGATATGAACTCATGATTTTCTTTTCTTTTTGAGTTGGAGTCTCACTCTGTCACTCAGGCTGGAGTGCAGTGGCATGCTCACGGCCGCTGCAGATCTGACCTGCTGGGCTCAGGTGATCCTTCTGCCTCAGTCTTCCAAGTAGCTGGAACTACAGGTACGAGCCACCACGTCTGGCTCATTTTTTTTTTTTAATTGTAGAGATGAGGCCTCACCAAGTTGCAACATTGGTCTCAAACCTGTGGACTCAGGCAATCCCCTCACCTCGGCCTCCCAAAATGCTGGGATTATAGATGTGAACCCTCATGCCTGGCCCATGATTTTCTTTAGCTTGATCCATAGAAAGATAATATAGATACAGATATAAATGTGTACAAGGGGAGCCCCCAAAACCCAGAATTTATGCATTAAAAATTGTGTATTTATTTTTACCGGTTTAAACTGAAGTCATCTTCAAAGTACTCTCTGTTCGAAGCAATAAACCTATCAAGATACTTTTTCCACTGCTCAAAACAGTTTCTGAACTCATTCATTTTAATGGCTTTTAGTGCTTCTGCTGTTTTTTGTCTCATTTCTTCCACATTAGCAAAATGTTTCCCTTTGAGGACTTTTTTCATCAGGGAAGCAACAACAACAACAAAAATGTCACTTGGGGCAAGATTGGGTGAATAGGGAGGGTGGACCATGGGGATCATGCTATTTTTTATCAAAAACTGCTGAATACTCAGTGTAGTGTGGGCAGGTGCACTTGTAAATCACCCAGCATGAAATGGCCAAATGCATTGAAAGAGTTGCCCAAAAAATTCACTGAAAAAAAACTGACTAAAGCCTAATGCAGTCTCTTACAACAATGCTAGCTGGTGCACTGGTGCTGATGGGTTCCTAGAACACTTTACCTATCGGAGTAAGCCTGTACTACAAGGGACCCATCCTCCAAAAAAAAGACTAATTCTGGTGTGTGTGTGTGTGTGTGTGTGTGTGTGTGTGTGTGTGTGTGTGTATTTTATTACCTTTGAGATATAAGTGCGTGTATGTATTTGCATGTGTATGTGTGGGCACTTGTGTTCCCCCTGGTCCTGCCCTCTGCAAAGCCTGGCAACACACTAGGAGTGATAGGCACACCCAGCAGTCAGATCTTTGATTCTAAATATAATTCCCCTGTAAAAACAAACAAACAAACAAACAACAAACTAGGTTCCCTGGAGAAATGACTAACTCCAGGGTAGGGACAGAAAAAATACAAGATAGGCTTGGAACACCTTAGACAGGAAAGCAAGGAAGTGCTCAAGGAACAGGAAGGACATGTCAAAAAATTGACCAAAACAGGGACAACTGAAGCTTCAAAATAAGCCATGCTGGTAATGGATTGCAATCCACTGAATAAAAAAGAAATTCATGATTTTACACATGTGGCTTCCTTTTTTTATACTAAGTTAAAATTTTGATAAAAAGCAGTGTCTTTACATAGTTCCAAAGCGTCTCACCACAAGAATACTTATTAATCACCAAGAGGAAAAGCATAACTTTACAGTGGCAAATCTTGGTGGGGTCATCTTAAACAATAAAATTGAACATCGTCTATAATGGAACAAAGCATAACTGTTCTCTATACATCAGGGAACGGTGGAAAGAAGACAGTGCCATGTCTGTGATACTCCTGCCAAGGTGCATAACCAAATGGAGGGACAGTCTGCAAAATCACTGGTCTGTAGTCTCCAAAAGTCAAGTCAAGTACATGAAGGTCAAAGTTTGAGGAACTGTTCAAAACTGAAGGAGATGAAAGAGACATGACTACCAAATGTGATTTGTGATTCTGAACTGGATCTTTTTGCCGTCGTGGACGTGACCAGCAAAACACGAAGGGGGTCAGAGAATCAGATGACATTTATGAATCAAAATGTTAATTTCCTGACTTTGATGGTTGTATTGTGGTAAGGTAGGACAGTGTCCTTATTTGTAGGAAATAAACATGAAAATATTTAGGGGTGGTGGGGGTATCAGGAAATAACTCAGAAAACAAGTTATCTGTACTGTAGTTTAACTGTTCTGTGGTGTTTGTGATTGTTTACAAATAGAAATGTACTGAAGACATACAAAGATGGTATCAGGGAGATGTACAATTTTGGCCCTGGTGGAAAAGTACAAGGTAGAGGTATAAATCTGTGCAGTGTCAGCATAGAGTTGGAATGTTAAGTCATCGGTTGCATGGTCTCGCCTAAAGTACAGACAAAGACTGGATGTAGAGGCTCACACCTGTAATTTCAGCACTTTGGGAGGCCAAGGTGGGAGAACTGCTTGAGCCCAGGAATTTGAGATCAGCCTGAGCAACATAGCGAGACCTTGTCTCTACAAAAAAAAAAAAAAAAAAAATTAGCCAGGCATTGTGGTGCACATATGTAGTCCCAGTTACTCAGGAGGTTGAGGTGGAATGATCACCTGAGCCTGGGGGATCAAGTTATCGAGTTTGTAGTGAACCGTGTGTGCCACTACACTCCTGCCTGGGCAACAGAGTGAGACTCTGACTTAAAATGAAACAAAGCAAAACAAAATAAACCCTCCCCCAAAACAAAAACAAAACAAGACAGGGTTGTGTCATGCCCACACTTAGACAACCTGCAGAGAAGTGAGGCCAGGAGACTCAAGAGCATGGAAATTATAAGCCACAAGGAGAGATTTTCTTTTTTTTTTTTTGAGTCAGAGTCTTACTCTGTTGTCCAGGCTGGAGTGCAGTTGCACACTCATGGCCGCCACAGCCACCACCTGCTGGGCAAAGGTGATTCTTCCACCTCAGCTTTCCAAGTAGCTGGAACTACAGGTGTGTGGCACCACACCTGGCTAAATTTTGGATTTATTGTAGAGACTAGGTCTCGCCAAACTGGCCAGGCTGGTCTTGAATGCCTGGGCTCAGGCAATCCTCTCGCCTCTGCCTCACAAAGTGCTGGAATTACAGGTGTGAGCCACTGTGCCTGACTGAGGAGAGAATTTCTTGAGGGGCATGATCAACTCTATTGAATGTGGTTGATGGATCACTCAAGATCGGGGAGTGACCATTGGCCTTTGTAACTCAGAGGATGTTAGTAATCTCTGGACAAGATCCATTTCAGGAGAGCCCAGTTAGAGAATATGGTAGGCTGAGTAATGCCACCCTGCCGCCAAAGATGCCTACATGCTAATCCCTGTGATCTGTGAACATATTTATCCTACATAGTAAAGGGGATTTTGCATTTGTGACAAAATTAAGAATCTTGGAATGGAGAGACAATTCTAGATTATCCAGGTGGGCCTCAAGTAATCACAAGGTCTGCATAAAAGGAGGCAGGAGGTTTAGAATCAGAGAAAGAAGATGAAAGGACAGAAGAGGAGGCCAGATGTTGGAAGAGGCTTTGCTGCCGACTTTGAAGGTGAAGGGTAGGGGACCCATGAGCCAAGGAATGCAGGCGGCCTCCGGAAGACAGAAAAGGGAAGGAATGAATTTCCCTTAGAGCCTCTGAGAGGAACTCAGTCCTGCCAGTACCTTGATTTTAAAACTTCTGACCTCCAGAGTGGGATAAATGTGTGTGGTTTAAAGTCACAGAAGAGTTTGTGGGCATTTGTTACAGCAGCAGCAGGAAACTAGGAGAGAGAGAGAGAGAGAGAGAGAGAGAGAGAGAGAGAGAGAATGGAAGAAAGTGTGGAGGGGAAAATATAAGGTGAGAAAGGAGAGAAATCAGCTTTGAAGCTTTGAAGTTTTGTTGTATAAATGAATTAAAGAGATGGGGTGGGAGCCAAAGTGGGTCAATGTGACTATTTTTATTTATTTTTTAATTAACAGACCTTCTTTTTAAAAGCAAGTTGGGAATTTTTCTTTCCGCTCAGGAAAAATTGTGTGAAAAATATGGAGAAATTGAATGAAAAATATACCTTCTTTTAAGCCTCTTCCCACCCCTACCCTGCCAATTTCCCTGTTGTTACCACCTTACATGAGTGTAGAGCAGTTGTTACAATTGAGGAACCAACATCGATACATTATTATTAACTGAAGTCTGCAGTTTACACTAAGGTTCACTCTCTGTTGTACATTCTATGGCTTCTTTCAGATGTATAATGTCATGCATCCACTGTTATAGGACCATGCACTATAGTTTCAGGGCCCTAAAATTCCCGTGCTCCCTCTTTCCTCCTCTCTCCTCCTGAGCCCCTGGCAAACACTGATCTTGTTATTGTCTCTGTCATTTTGCCTTTTCCAGAATGCCATATAGTTGGAGTCATACAGTAACCTTTTCAGATTGGCTTCTTTCACTTAGCAAAATGCACTTAAGCTTGTTCTATATCTTTTAATGGCTTAATAGCTCCTTTTTCCCCCCAAGTGCTGAATAATTCCATTGCTGGGAGGTGCCACAGTTTATCATTCACCTGTTGAAGAAAATCTTGGTTGCTTCCAGTTTGGGCAATAATGAATTAAGCTAAAAACTTATGTTCACACAGAAACCTGCACACAGATGTTTACATGTGCAGCCAGGACCTGCCAAGAGGAAATGTACTTCTGAACATTTGACTTCAGAAGTAAATTTGACCAATGAGATGTTCATGCCAGACCTGGGACCAGATTTAGTTCTCCTGACTCCTAATTTGATGCTTTTTCTACTGACCCCTAGGCAGAGCAGAAAGTTAGGGGCATGGATTTTATGAAGAGAAGGATCCAACCCATATCAGCACTGTCTCCAGCCCAGAGAAATGCCTTCATTGAGACACCTTCCATTGTGAAGTCTTTGATGGACAGTAGTCCATGTTTAGAATGTTCTGTCTCCACAAACCTTCCTTATGACCCTTCCCACATACCTCATTCTCAGCAGAACATTGCCACATACTTCCTATCAAAAGTAGGAGCTGTCAGGTAGGGGGTCTCTTACCTTCTGCCTCCAAATCTATGCACTTCTCTGTTTTTCTTTCCCCGTTACAAAGGATGCAAAGTCCCTGCCTGTATTGAAGACTCCCTGCCCCATTGTGTTCCTGGACTCCCCCCCCACCCATGCAAACTCAACAGTTTAATTCTTGCTTTTATCCTGTCTTTCCCATTGTCAATTTATCTACATCTGCAGATCAATCTCAATAGACTATGAGCATGATAATCTTCAGCCTCATGATCAACTATAAGCTCGTCTTCAAGCTTGCTCTTTTGAAGGTGGTGAGGGCAGGTGCCTTCCCTGAGTCTCTGATTGAGAAGCCACAGACCATAGCTTGACCACACTTAGCCTCTCTCTTTTGACAACTGCACTCCTAAGTCCAGGCAGGTGGAAGGAAGTAAGGGGCGGGGGGAGACAAGGGGTGAGAGGCTGCTTCTTCCAGCTCAGCTACCAGAAGTCTCTGCAGGTGGAACATCTCTAATAGAAAAATCTGAAATCTGAAGTGCTTCATGAACACTTCTTTTGAGCACTGAAAAAGCTTCAAATTTTGGAGCATTTTGGATCTCAGATTTTTGGATATGGGATGCTCAACCTTCACCAATAGGGCATTGCTGCTGTGATGAGCTACTGGTCTTGCATAACTGGGAGGGAAGCAGCTGAGTGTTTCAACTCAGGGACTAAACCACATGCACGTGACATTATTTCACCACCTCTGATTCTCAGAATTACTCATTTTCCTTCCTCTTTTACTGCCCATCTCCCATCTCTCTCTCTCTCTCTCTCTCTCTCTCTCTCTCTCTCTCTCTCTTTCTTTTGAGACGGGGTCTTGCCATGTTGCCCAGGCTGGTCTCATTTTCCTGGGTTCAAGCAATCTTCCCATCTTGGCTAACCAAGGTGAGATTACAGATATGAGCCACCATTCTCAGCTTCCTACTTGCCTTCTTACAGAGAAGGTTTCAGGGTCTGGGGGTGCCACAGTCCTGTGATATTTGAGCTATCCCTCAAGCTTGCTTGAGAAATGGGCTAAACCAGTGCTTGAAGGGAAATAAAAAAGGCAGTGAGGAATTTGAGCAGTTTTCTCATCTAGAAAATGCTGATGGCCCAAATGATTCCTGAAGCCTCTTAAGACTGTCTACTTGGCAATAAGCTAATTTTGCATAGACATTATTGAATCTCATTCAATGAGTTACTAGAGAAATGTAGATTTACTTAAAAACAAAACTCACTGCCTGTTTCTCATATACCTCAGGTCTCACAATAGCCCATGACCATCTGCTGGAAGACCCACATGCTGAGGACCTGATGGATTCCCAGCAGATCCAGCTTATGGAAGTAACCCCAGTGGACAGGCAGTTCCTAATAGGCTGGCAAGGGTTAATCAAGGTGCCTATATATGATCCTAGGACCTGGTGGGGAGCAGGAGCATCTTTTTTTTTTTTTTGAGTTGGAGTCTCTGTCACCCAGACTGGAGTGCAGTGGCCGCTCCCGGCCACTGCAGCCTTGACCTGCTGGGCTCCGGTGAGGAGCATCTTTTGATACTGCACCTCTCAAAGGTCTGCAATATCACCTCAGAGAGAACTCAATAAGCACCTCCCCCAGGGAGAGTGTGAGAAAACTCAAAGATGGCCAGAAATGATGACTCATGCCTGTAATCTCAGCACTTTGGGAGGCAGAGGCGAGAGGATTGCCTGAGTCCAGGGGTTAGAGACCAGCCTGGGCAACTTGGTGAGACCTCATCTCTACAACAAATAAAAAAACTAGCCAGGTGTGGTGGGCACACCTGTAGTTCCAGCTACTTGGAAGGCCAAGGCAGGAGGATCGCCTGAGCCCAGCAAGTCAAGGCTGCAGTAACCATTATACCACTGCACTCCAGCCTTATACTACAGAGTAAGAATCCACTAAAAAAAAAAAAAAGAAAGAAAGAAAGAAAGAAGAGAAAAGAAAAAAGAAACTCAAAGATGAATGCGATGGGTAACCCAATAAAAGACTGCAAGGCTGAAAGGGCTCTGAATCAGACTTTGGGGACTCAAAGGAACCATGATGCTTGTGATGCTAGCAGGGAGATAACCTGGACTTGGTGTGTGAATAATTTCTCTGGGTGATGGAGTAGAGCCAAGGACCATTTCAAGAGCCACTTTGTTACTGTTCAGACCCCTTCCTGCCCATCCAAGGGCAGCATATCCAGGAAAAGTGAGGATGGTATTTGTCTACAAACAATATTTACCGAATCCCTTGGGTTCAGAGCTAAGTCGGGCTATAGTCTGGAAGTTGGGAAGAGGGAAAAGTGAACATAATAAAGTCAGCAAAAGAACAAGGACTCAGCAAGAATAACATTCAGTAAGAATGCTGGAGCTTTGGAGGAAGTGCCCGTAATGAACAGCTCTGAGGTAGATGGTGGGGTGGTAGATACATGGGAGAGATTCCTGGACAAAGGACTGAGATGTGTGGTTAGAGGATTGGGCTGGAGCTACAGGGAGGGTTGGGGTTAGTAGTGATGAAAGTAGGGATGGAAGTCCAGTTGTAGGGTGTGGACTGCTGCAGGGCAGTTGTACCGAGGAGGCATGACGGAAAGTTGTGGGGTCAATATTGGTTATCATGATAATGGGTAGGTGCTACCAGCATTTGGAGGGCAGAGGCCAGGGATGCCAAACCCTCTGTAATCTCAAAATGGTCTCCTGTGAAGAAAGTGGTTCTGAGACCTATGGCTTTGTAAGTGAAAAACTTGTTTGTAATTTCTTGTGCTTAGAACCGAACTCTGCTTTATACTTAACCACACATTTTGACATGTGACTGAATTGTGACCCTCCAAAATCCGTATGTTGAAGTCCTAACACCCAAGGTGATGATGTTTGAAGTTTGGGCCTTTGAGGGGTAAGTCATGAGGATGAGGCCCTCATGGTGATATCATAAGAAGAGACGTGAGGGAGCTCTAGCTGTTTCTCCATGTGAGGACGCAGCAAGAAGACAGCCGTCCACAAGTCAGAAAGCGAACCCTCACCAGGACTGAATCTTGATCTTGCTCTTCTAGGCTTCAGAACTGTGAGAAATAAATGTCTGTTGTTTAAGCCACCCATTCTTTGGTATTCTGTTATAGCAGCTGAGCAGACCCAAACGGTATGATTTTAATATCATCAACATTTTCAGACATGTAATTGCTGTGTAAATGAAGAGAAGATTGTACGTTGTTTTGTTCAGAAGTGTACCATGAGATTTTGGGAAATCACACACCAATAACACTCATGATATCTGAGTCAATGTGAGGTTGTGCCTGTATCAAACCGTGTGAAAGCTGTGGTGTGTGTGATTCAGTGTGAGTCTGGATTCAATGGGAAATTAGCACAATCCGATTTACAAGTTAACAGGCTCTCTTCTTTCTGTGTTTAGAGAAGATTTGAAGAAAGTAAGACTGGACACTCAAGAGCAATGAGGATGCTCTTGTAGCAGTTGACATGTGGTGAAGCCCTGCACCAGAATGCTGGTGGTAGAGATGGATTAGAGATATTTAGGAAGATGAATATGTAGAACTTGGAGCTGAATGGGCTGTGTGGAGTTAGTACCCTAAGGAACCAAGGCAAATTCCCAAGAACCTGGATAAAGCATTTGTAAGATGGTGGTACAATTTTCTAAGATGGTACCTGTGATGGTTAATTCCATGTGTTACCTTGGTTTGGCCATGGTACCCAATTGTTTGGTCAAACACCAGTCTAGATGTTGCTGTGAAAGTGTTTTTTAAATGTAATTAACATGTACATCAGCAGACTTTTAGTAAAGCAGAGTATCTTCCATAATAGGAATTGGCCTCATCCAGTCAGGCTTAAGAGGAAAGACTGAGGTCCCCAAGGAAGAGGGAATTCTGCCTCCAGCTGCCTTCAGACTCAAGCTACAGTATCAATTCCTTCCTGCTGTCCTACCCTGCAGATTTCAGATTTGTCAGCCCCACAATCTCATGAATCAGTTCCTTACAATCTCTTCTTCTCTCTCTTCCTCTCTTTCTTTCTCTTCAGTACCCCCCCTCCCCGCCATCATTGGTTTTATTTCTCTGGAGAACCCTGACCAATTCAGTATATATCAAGGAAGGAATATGTTAGGGGTAGAGGACACGTTGAATTCAGTCTGGGGCACAGAGAGTTGGAAGTGATAGGGGCATTGCAGACATTTTCTAGAGGTAGTTGTTTCTATGTGCATAGAGCGAAGAGGATATAGATGGAAAGGATGGATTTGGAGGGGAGCAGTGCACACATGGCACTAGACGTGCTTCTCCAGAGAGACTGGAGAGTGGGAGTGGAGGGCTATAAGAACAGAACTACAGGTGGCCTTGACTTTTTTTTTTTTTTGAGTTGGAATCTTACTGTCACCCAGGCTAGAGGGCAGGGGAACCTTCCACCTCAGCCTTCCAAGTAGTTGGAACTACAGGTGCCCACCACCACAGGGAAGGGTGGAGGATGATGAACCAGTGGAAAGGAGCAGAAAAATTATAGAACAACCAGGGTGCTATCACAGCTGCAAAGGGAAGGGGGTTCTTGGAGGAAGTGGTTGACAGAGTGAAAGGGCACTGAAATGTCAGAAAGTGTAAGCATGAACAGTCTTTGGTGACTTGGTCCAGTGCAAGATTTATTTGCTTGTTTATTTGATTATTTATGTGTGTGTACAGAAATGAAGTCTCACCATATTGCCCAGGCTGGTCTCAGAATTTCTGGACTCAGGCAGTCCTCTTGCCTTGGCCTCCCAAAATGCGGGAATTACAGATATGAGCCACTGTGCCTGGTTGAGTGCAGGCTTTGCACAGTGAGGAGACAAAACTGTATAGGTTTGTCTCCAATGAATTTTGCTGGAAAACTGTGGAAGGGAGATAGTGTTGCAGCTGAAGGGAGGTGAGGAATCCTCCTTCCTTCTTTCCTTCTTTTAATCCCCAAAAGGGAGTGCCTTGACTGTGTTTGGATGTTGATACAAAGGAGTCAGTGGGACAGGGGAAGTAGAGGAAGCAGAAAGCAGGAATAAGGGACAGACTGAGGTCTGGGTGGGTGAAAGTGGCAGATAATCATCCTTAATATTTTCCAACCGGGTTTTTCCAAGGACAAATAATAATTTCTATTTACATTTTGGAAGTTTTCCAGGGGGATGGGCTTGACGTGAGGAGATAAGTCACTTGGTGCTTCTTTGGTGCTTTCTGGAAACCAAGGTGCTTCCCTGCCCTAGAGGGCATACATTTTGTAATTCCATAATATGTTCTTTCATTTCACAAGTCTTTTTTTTTCTTTTCTTCATCATCTTTACTTAGCCCTTAGGTGCACAGAGTAAGAAAGATCATAATCCTTCATTCATGACATTCTTTTGTCACGGTCCATATTTGTATTGCTTTAATTTCATTAGTCATTAATGAGTTATTTAAAATTACATAATAGCATCAATGAGCCACGTACTGTTTTCCCAAAGCCGGGCTCCTGACAAGAGCCTATGTCTAACCCTCTAGCATCTTATCTCCCTGCCTCCCCTAAACCTGAGCAGCCATCACCCAGAATCCAGTCTGTTATCTCCTTTCTTTCTTCCTTTTTTTAATTTTTATTTTTTGAGTCAGAGTCTCACTCTGTTGTCCAGGCTGGAGTGCAATGGCATGCTCACAGCCACTGTAGCCTTGACCTGCTGAGCTCAGGTGATCCTTCTGCCTCAGCCTTCCAAGTAGTTGGAACTACGGGTATGGACTACCACATCTGGCTAATTTTAAAAATTTATTTAGAGATGAGGTCTCGCCAAGTTGCCCAGACTGGTCTCGAACCCCCGGGTTCAGGCAATCCTCCTGCCTTGGCCTCCCAAAGTGCTGGGATTATAGGTGTGAGCCCACCATGCTCAGCTCTGTGCTTTCTTTTAAATATTGTTTTATAGCATCCATACGCATTCCTTAAATGTACTCTTAAAATTTTCATTGTTTTTAATGGAGTCTTTTGGGACTATATTTTTCAAATATCAAATTGTTGAGATTCATCTCTTTGGTGCTGATGGTTATCAACCCTTCCACGTGAGGCTATATCATGTTTCATTGCGTGAAAAGGCCATTGCAGGAGGCCTAATTATAAGATGGCTGCCAAGATTCCGGGCCTTCATAACCACATACATTATTCAGTCAAACACTTGTTTTAGGTGATGCTATGATGGGATTTTGCAGATGTCGTTAAGGTCTCAAATCAGTGGACCTCAAGAAAGAGAGCTTGACCTAATCACCTGAGCCCCTTACACCTGGGTGTAGAGTCAGAGACAGGGAAGCCATCCAAAGCCACAGTGAAATTCCCCTGTGAGCCTTGCAAAAGAAAACAATCATATTGTGGAGAGGACCACGTGATCAGTAACTTCCAGATGCTAATAATGGCCCTGGCTGATGGCCAGCATGATATTGGAGACTCACTCCTTCTGCCATTAGGAACTGAATTCTATAAACAACCAGTGAGCTTGGAAGAGGACCCCAAGCTTCAAATGAGAATGTGAGCCCTGCCAACATTGATTTCAGCTTAGTGAGATCCCGAGAAGAGAGAACTCTGCCATGATGTGCTCAGACATCTGACCTGCAGAACTTTGAGTTCTGGGTGTTGCTTTAAGCCACTAAGTTTGCAATTTGTATGTATCAATAGAAAATGAACACGGCCATAATTTATTCTTCTACTTTTCCTTGATGTACATTTGAGTTGTTTCTAGATTTTTGTTATTGAGAACAGTGGTGCTATGAACAAACGTTCTTGTAAGTATGTAAGAATTTCAGGTTATAATTCTAAGAGTGAAATTCTTGGATTATAGGACATGTAAATATTTAAATTTAGGATGAAACTCTGAACTTTTCTCCAATTTACATCCCCACCAGCAAATATGCAAGGTTTTTCTTTTTGTTTACATTAACTTCTATTCTAATTACATTGCGACTGGAAGACCTGGTTTATGTGATACCCATTCCTTGAAATTTGTTTAGTTTTTTTCTTAGTATATGATCAATTTTTGTAAGTACTTCAGGTGTACTTTAAACAATGTATTATTTGACTGAGTGTGGCGGCTCACACCTGAAATCCCAGCACTTTGGGAAGGCGAGGTGAGAGGATTACCTGAGCCTAGGGATTCAAGACCAGCATGGGCAACTTGGCAAGACCTTGTCTCTACAATAAATTAAAAATATTAGCCAGGCATGGTGGTGCATGCCTGTGGTTCCAGCTACTTGGAAGCTGAGGTGGCCATGTTTGTGCCACAGAACTCCAGCCTGGGTGACAGTGTGAGATTCCAACTCAAAAAAAAAAAAAAAAAAAAAAGACCCCAACAAAAAAAATACGTGCTTTGGATGCATACTCCCTATATTTATTAGGTGAAGTTCAGATCTTTTATATTCCAGTTGATTTTTTTGTTTTGTTTACTTGACCTATCATTAATTTAGAATAGTGTGTTGAAATCTTCCACTGTGAAGCTAGATTTTTTTTATCAATTTCTTCCTATATTTCTATCTATTTTTGCTTTATATATTCCTGGGGATCAAACTTTTCATCATTTTTGGGGACCCTCCTCCTCTTTAATAAAAATTTCTGATCTATTTTTATATAGCATGATTGGCCATACATTCTGATCTGCAAGGCAGTTCTGATTGACTTCTCTTATCCTCATACGATACTTAGATTACACCTTTTACTTGCAAAGGTATTCTGACTTAAACAATGATGTATAGTTATACTAATTTTATGTGATATTAATATTGCAGATCTAGATTTTAAGCCCAGGAAGCTTAAAATCTATTTTTTCTTGTTCTTTGTTTGTAGGATTTTTTAAAAGGCCACAATTTATTTTCTAAGGTATTTGATTATTTTTAATTTGTGTTTCTAGCCAGGTATGGTGGCGCACGCCTGTAGTTCCAACTACTTGGAAGACTGAGGTGGAAAGATTGCCTGAGCCCAGCAGGCCAAGGCTGTGGTGGCCATGAGCATGACATTGCACTCCAGCCTGGGTGACTGAGTGAAACTCCAACTCAAAAAAAAATTTTTGTGTGTTTCTTACAGCAGCTCTTTGGTTTGTTTTTCCAGCTATTCAAGTTTTGAGGCCTTGAATTACTGATAATATTTGTTTTGTGACCTGATATTTGAATGGCAGTCTGGCTGGGGCTATATTTCTAGGTTTTAAGGTCTCTTCCCATAATACTCTGTTAAGAGTGTTCCATTGTCTTTATGAATCCAATGTGCATGGGGAAATCTGGTGTCTGTCTTGTTTTGGTACTTTATATAATTTACTCTTTTCTCTTTTCAGAATTTTCTTTGTCTTTGATAGCCTCATATTTTACCATAATGTGTGATTCCCCCCCCCCCTTATTTTTTTCTTTGTCATTCTATAGGCCCTTTCATTCTGAGGGTTTTTTTTCTTTTAAAATTATAGGACATGCAGCTTCATTATTTTTTCAAACATTCCTCCTTTTCATTTTATTCCTCTTTCTGAGTCTTATTACCTGCATGTATTTGTACATAAATCCTTTATATTCCTTTGTCTTTCTCTAATATTTTCTATATTTTTTCTATATTTTGTCCTTCATTTGAAGGACTTCCTCAATCTGGACCTCTAACTCATCAATTTGCTCCTGAGTTGTAGCCATTCCATTATTCACATCAATGTGTTTATTACTTCAACTAATATATATTTTTATTTCTTATACTTGGTTCCTTTTTAACATTGTCTCATTATTGTTTCATTTCTCTTTATTTCTTAATAAGCTTATTAGGCTCATTTTAACTTTGGACTGTTCCAACATTTTTTGCTTCTGATGGAATCTGCAATCCAGTTTTCCCCCCTAATGGTTATGCTTCTCAACTATCTTGCTATTTTGGCCTGTGAGTGCATTTTACATGGCCGTGTTAAGGGGATTGACCTCCCTGTCAGGCCATGCCTTGGAGAGCTAAGGTGGGGACAGATCAGTCCCAGATACCTGCACCACCCTCACTCACTCCATACCCAGTAAAACAATGCCTCTGGTCAGCATTCCTTCTTTTGTCTCCAGTCAGAAGTGGTTTAAGAAGACACTCTTTGGATTGCAATTCCCCTGGCCCATGGGGTTGAAGGGGGGCTTCAATAAGGAACCAACTACTTGAGGTTTGTTTCTTCCCACCTGCTTTGTCAGTTCCTCACAGGCACAGGATTTCTTTGTTTACTTATTTTTAAATAATCTTTTTTTTTTTTTTTTTGAGACAGGGTCTTGCTCTGTTGCCCAGGCTGGAGTGAAGCAGCATGATCATAGCTTACTGCAGCCTGAAACTCCTGGGTTCAAGCAATTTTGTCTCAGCCTCCTGAGTAGCTGGGACTACAGGCATGTACCACCATACCTGGTTAACTAAAAAAAAATTTGTTTGTAGAGATCAGGTTTCATTATGTTGCCTAGGCTGGTCTTAAACTCCTGGCTTCAAGTGATCCTCTTGCCTTGTCCTCCTAAAGTGCTTGGGTTTAAGGTGTGAGCCGATGTACCTGATCAGGCACAGGACTTCTGAAATGCCCGGATTTCACTTAAGGGACATCTGAACTACAGGTCTGAGTCAGCATCAGGGCAGGGGCAGGCACTGTTTGTCCCTGGTGCTAGTGGGGGAGGGGTTAGGGCAGACACCCACAGTTCCATTTCTACAAGACAGCTTACTGAACCTTCTCTTGGCCAAAGCCCCTGACCTTTCAGAACAGCTGTCCTCCACCCACATCCCATGAGTTTTTTCAATGTTTTGTCAGTTTTCTCTCTATGGTTCCTCCTGGGTTTATCTTGGGGAATCAATACTCTTACTGATCTAGCATCTTAGTCAAAATGAGAACCTGAGTCCACTTGATAGGTATTTACTGAGTGTCCATGTGCATGGCACTGTGCTGGGTGCCATAGCACCCATAGTTGACAAGGCTGGCACCTTGCCTCCTAGGGCTGCTTACAGAGCAGTGAGGACAGATAATAAATAAACAGTTTCATAGTTAGGTAATTTTTGGCAATCATAGCCGGTTCCAGAAAGGAGATAGACTAGGAACTATGTGAATGCACAGGGATTTATCTCAGGGGGTTCAACACTGCTTCTTCCTGGAAGCAGTGTTGAACCGATATGAAATACTGGCAAAATGTTAGGTATTAGACACAGGAAGGCAGGTCAGGTGGGTAAGAGAGTTTCAGGCAGAGAGAAGGGCATCTGCTAAGCTTGAGTGATGGAAGGGTTACAGAGCCATTGAGAAGCTGGTGGGAGATCAACGTGGCGGGAGACCAACATGATACTGGAGAAGCAGGCATGGGAGAGACCTTGCAGGCCATCCTCATAGGCAAGGTTAGGGATTGGGGCTGTATTCTGAGAGCAGCTGGAAGATTGGGGAGTTGAAGCAAGAGCAATGAGATCAAAGCAGCTGTTTTAGAAGATGATTCTGGCTGCAATGAGCACGGGTGCTTGGAAGCAAGTGAGAATGAAAGAAGGAAGACCTTGAGGGGACTACCCCAGGAGTCCAGGTAAAGATGACAGTGGCTGAGACTGGTGTGCTGGCAGTGGAGGTGGGGAAAAGTGGGATGGGTCTTGTAGATATTTGAGAGCTGGACTTGCTAGGAATTGGTGACTGGGTTGGGTATGGAGGGAGAGGCAGGTAGGGTCTTCCCTCCATATCTGTGAGTTCCACATCAGAGGATTAAACCAACTGCAGATCAAAAATATTAGGAAAGGCTAGGCACAGTAGTTCATGCCTGTAATCCCAGCACTTTGAGAGGCCAAGGTGGGAGAATTGCGTGAGCCCAGTAGTTTGAGACCAGCCTTGGCTACATAGCAGGACCTTGTCTCTACAAAAAATAAAAAAATTAGCTGGGTGTGGTGGTGTGCACCTGTAGTCCTAACTACTCAGGAGGCTGAGGCAGGAGGATTGCCTGTGCCCAAGAGGTCAAGGCTGTGGTAGCTGTGGTCATGCCACTGTACTCCAACCTAGGTGACAGAGTGAGACCCTGACTAAATATATATATATGCATGTATACACACACACACACACACACACACACACACACACATGCACACACACACGGTACCACAAATATGTACATTTTAAGAAAGGAAAAAACTGTATTTAAATTGTAATATCCAATATATACTGAAAACAAAAGATGAATACAAGTCATGTTTGACTTCTACAATTACAAGAAGTGCTCAAAGTGGTTACCATCAGCATCCAGACACTTCTGATCACAGCAAACATCTTTTAACATCTCTTACAATGTGTATACTTTCTTTCTTGAGTTCGAGTCTCTTTCCATAGCCCAGGCTGGGGTGCAGTGACATGCTCCGGTGATCCTTTTGTCTCAGCCTTCCAGGTAGCTGGAACTACAGGTGCGTGCTACTCCACTCAGTTCATTTTTTATTTATTGTAGAGACGAGGTCTCGCCAAGTTGCCCGGGCTGTTCTCGAACCCACGGGCTCCGGTAATTCACTTGCCTTGACCTCCCAAAGTGCTGGGATTACAGGCTGAGCCACCGAGCCCGGATGTTAATGTGTATACATTTTTTGACACTTCTGGTGTGTGTATGCGTACACATGTATATACATTAGGAAAAGTTCGATCAAAATAAAATACAAGAATAAAAATAATACAAACTTAGAAACAGTATAACAACTATTTACATGGGATTTACATTATATTAGGTGCTATAAGTAATCTAGAGATGATTTAAAGTATATGGGAGGATGTTTGTAGGTTATATTAAAATGCTACACCATTTTATATCAGGGACTTGAGCATCTGTGGATTTTGACATCCATGAGGGTCCTGGAACCCATCCCCTGTGAATACTGAGGGACGACCGTATATGAATGACTCTGTTTGCTTGAGCACCGGGCTGAGTGGTACTGCTGAGCCCTGAGGAAGGACATTCTGCAGTAAAAGCAGATCTGTAGAGATGGAGAGTTGACTTTGGAAATGTTGACTCTGAGCTGTCTGCTAGATGTCAAAGAGAAATGCCAGCACTCAAAGGAGAGGTCTAGTTGGGCAGTCCTTGGTCTGTCGCTGATACCTGAATCCATATACGTATACAGAGTGGACACCACCGCAGTGTTTCTCAATGGAGGCCATTTGGGGAGTGGGAAGTGCTTTGGTGATGTTGCCCTCTGTTTGGCTTCTCTGCCCTCACCCACTAAACACAAGTAACACAGTGTCCACCCTGTCACTGTGACAACCGAAACTGCCTTCACACCCAATGCCACCTCTCTTTGGGAACTTGCAGCCTAGACAGAGAGTCTAGAATGGAAAGAGAAAAGGGCCTAGGACTGTCTCAGAAGTAGTCAGAGAGGCAGGAGAGAGGCTGGGAACGTGTGATGATGCCAAGAGAAGGTGAGGCAGGTTATTCACTGTAGGTTAGACATAGATGGAAAAGTTTTTTGTAAATTAAAATAGGGTAAACCTTCAGACATCTTTTCTATCAGGATACCAGATCTGACCACCCTGGGGACTTGAATGTGGATTTACCAGTGCAGTCCAACCCCTTGGCCTATGCAGATTGGAGAGATGGTAATCAGCCCACCCTCTTAGGTCAGGGTTACCATAATCACTGATGTAACAGTATATCAAGCTTCTTGTCAAAGGTGGTCTTTCTCTTAAGATGCCCATGACCATTGGGCACGCCTTCTTCTCTCTTTCTCATAAATTCTGTCTTAAACTATATTTGCATTCTCTCTGAAAAACTTTTCTGTGGTGAGTTCAAGAACCCACAGAACGTCATAGTGCATCCCACCCAGCAACAAAAAGAGTGTTTCTCAAATAGGAAGGAGGCCAGTTTTATCGAATCTACTGAGAAGTCAAGCAAGAATCTAGCAATGACTGGGACGGTGGCATGTAGGGGAGGGGCAGGGTGAGAAGGGGGAGGGTGGCGGCACAGCAAGGGTTATGCAAACTCCATGTGTGCAGATACATATTTTCATCACTGGTGACTGCACATCCTGGATTTCTAGTATCATTTAAAAAAATTAATTCTTTTTAACAAAGGCAATTCATTAAAATGGCACTTAAATGGAATTTAACTCTATGATTTTGTCACAATTTTCACAGAAGTCATACAAAACAGGGAAAAAAATCAAATTAAGATCCCCCTTGTCTTAAGTTTTAGTTGATAAAATAATTGTTGTTGTTTTTAAGATGCTGAATTTCTCCGAGGGAAATCCCCAAAGCGAGTTCTCATGTTTTGAGCAGTTTTATGTTGCTAGCACATGCATGTTTAAAGAAAATAACTATCTTGGCCCGAGGGCTTTTGAAGTGACTCTCAGGGGATTGAGTCATACACTAGAAAGAAGAGGCCCAGCCTCAGCACAGGGATGTGACTACTTGAACCAGAAGGAGTGATCCTCTAGGTTGAACATTAACCCTGGAAAAAGTACCCCAGAGGATCAAACGCCTCGGCTCTCACTGAGTCATCATCTGGCAGATTTGGTCATGGCTGTGATCTTTGGATGCTTGCTTTCTTTTTCAGCCTGTAATTTCTTGAATTGCTTCATTCTGTACTTCTGGGTCTGAATCACCAGACGTAACTGACTGCTCTGTATTTATGACTTTGCCCATTAATAGCTGGATTGACAGTCAAAGAAAGTTAAAACCCAGTACACACACACACACACACACACACACACACACACACACACACCTGTAAGTCAGTATTTACAATGTGCTGCATGTTCTACACTATTCTATCCTGTCCTTATCCTGTCTTACACTGTCCCATAGCTGCCATTTGGAAAACACTGATATGGAGAAAGGCAAAGGAAACCCATAGGCCATTGTGAAATGAAAGAGTGATTAAAATAAAAAACCGATGAGATTCCTCTTAGGTTAAAATCAGCTGTGCAGATCCATGAAGCCACTCCTCAGGCTGTCGTGGCTGGGGACGAGGCTCTGCTCTTTCCATTTGTGGCTGGGACAGCCGCAGCAGTACACCTGACTAGTCATGTCCCTGGCCAGGGCCCAGAGGTGTGCAGCCCACCCTGCTAGAGGTCAAGGGCAGACCACAGACCAGAGCTCCACTCTCAGAGGCCTGTGGGCTTCCCTCACCACCCTGCAAGTTGGGATTTTCCCCACTACTGCTTGGGCCTACGAGTGGGTCATGAAGTCGATTTAGTGAGTCTCAGACATCGTTCAGAAAAAGAATAAGAAATGGAAGGGACTAAGCCGGGCTCGGTGGTTCAGCCTGTAATCCCACGCCTTTGGGAGACTGAGGTGAGTGGATTGCCTGAGCCTGCGGGTTCAAGACCTGCCTGGGCAGCGAGACCTC
>NW_007064754.1:59822-63683 GCF_000164805.1 Carlito syrichta
CGGCCACTGCACTCCAGTCTGGGCTACCGAGTGAGACTCCAACTCAAAAAAAAAAAAAAAGAAAAGAAATGGAAGGGACTAGAATAGAACAGAAGACAGTAGAACACACTGTGCATAGGAAGGAGAAGTATTGACTTCTTTCAAGTATGTGTGATGGATATGGTGTATGTATGTGTGGCATACAGGGTGTGTGGTATGTGTGTATGTGTGTGTGGTGTATGCAGTACATGTAGTGTTCTGTGTGTGTGGCATATGTGGTGCTTTTATGGGGTGTGTATGTAATGTGCATGTACTGTGTGTGATATTTGTGTATGAGGTGTGTGTGTGGTGTGCATATGGTGCATGTAGTGTTTGTGTGATCTGTGTTGTGTTTTTTGTGTGCATGTGTGTGTGGTATTTGTGTGTTGTATGTAGTGTTTGTTGTGGTATGTGTGGTGTTTGTTGTGGTATGCATGGTGTTTGTGTGGTGTGTGCTATGCTTGCTGTGGTATGTGGTGTGCACGATGTGTGTGTGCTGTGTGTGATGAGTGTCATGTTTGTGCAGTTGTGTGTGTGGTGTGTTGTTTTTGTTGTGGTGTTGGTGTTGGGTGTAATATATGTTGTGTGTGGTATGTGTAGTTCTGTGGTGCTTGTTGTGGTGTGTTGCGTTTGTATGTTGTGTGTGGGTGTGTGTTGTGTTGCATAGTGTGTGGTTATGTGGTGTGTGTTGTGGTATGTGTGTAGTGTATAGGTTGTGGTGAACATGCTATGTGTGTGCAGTGTATGGTATAAGTAGCATTTGTGTGTTGTGTGTGGTGTGTGTGTGATGCACGTGATGTGGTGAATTGGGGTGTGACCAGAAGGGACCCCACCCTGAGGCTGATGAAGCCCTGACTTCAGCGCCCCCGCGGAGCCATGTCCCTGACCTGGCATTTGTCACCGAGACGCTGTGTTTTTTCTCTCAGAACATGGCCGTGTCCATGCCCCGATGTGGCCCTGTTTCTGTTGGGATGCTGCAGATGATGGTCGTAGCCCAGCACGGACCAAGCAGAGCATCTCATGCCACCGGCCCTTCCCCACAGTAGCCAGGCCATCATTCTAACATGCAAACTCTGTCTTCCGGCTGCCCTGCTGACCCTATAAGCCCCTGCGGACCTCGGAGAAACCGCAGACTGTGCATCAGGGCCCTCAGGCGCCTTATCTTCCTCACTCCCAGCTCCAGCTGTCCCCTGGGCTCCTCGTCCCACTCCCTGCCCTGCTTTGCTGAGTTCATTTCCCGCCCTGGAATTTTTCCTCTTTTTCCCGCCCTGGAATTTTTCCTCCTTTCGCTGTGGGGTTTTGCCCCCACAAAAGGTGTTCCCTTCTCCCAGGAGACCCTTCCACCTCTTCCCCAGCCCTTCCCTGCCTCCCTGAATTTGATTTAGCAGTCTCCTTCCTCCAGGAAGCCTGCCCTTTCCCCAGTGTGGGTGAGGTGACCTGCCTATGACACCCACAGCATCTACGCTTCCACCAGGCACTTCCCCACACTGGGGGTTTGCTTGTCCCTGTTGTCTGTGTTTATCTGGTCCACTGGTGCCCATCACATAGGAACACCCAATGTTAGCTACTGCACTCCTGTTCCACGCCAGCTCTGTTGTTCATCGTTCCATGTCCTACTCATTTCCTCTCACCAATCCTAAGAGTAAGGTACCACCATCACCATCTGCATCTCATAGATGAGAAAACAGAGGCCCAGAGAGTTTGTGACTTGCCAACATTTGTGACTGCAACATCTATATGTTGCAGCTCTAACCCTCAGAACCTCAGAATGTGACTGTATTTGGAGAAAGGGCCTTTAAAGAGGTAATTAATGTAAAATGAGTTCATCTGGGTGGACCCTAACCGAATATACTAGTGTCCTCATAGGAAGAGAAGATTAGGACACAGACATACACAGAGGAAGACCATTTTGCAGACTCAAAAGATGGCCACCAAAAGCCAAAGGAAGAGACCTCAGAAGGGACCCATCCTGCTGACACCTTGAGTTCAGACTTCCAGCCTCCAGAACTGTGAGGAAAGAAACGTCTGTTATTTAAGTCACTCAGTCTGTGGTTCTTTGTCATGGCAGTCCTAGCAAACCCACACAGTGGCGGCCTTATCAGGGTCCCAGGCCCTTTTAGGAATTGTTTGGAAATGGCTCCCTCTGCTGGGTTTTTATGTTAAAAGTCAACTGATGCCCTGCAAACAATGACTGGTTTTGTTGTTGTTGTTTGACTTGAAGTTTCACTCTGTTGCCTAGGCTGGAGTGCAGTGGCACACTCATAGCCACTGCAGCCTCAACCTGCTGGGCTCAGGCGATCCTTCCGCCGCAGCCTTCCAAGTAGCTGGAAATACAGGCATGCATCACCACGCTCGACTAATTTTTAAAATTTATTGTAGAGACGAGGTCTTGCCAAGTTGCCCAGGCTGGGCTTGAACCCTCGGGCTCTGACAATCCTCTCGCCTCTGCCTCCCAAAGTGCTGGGATTACAGGCGCAATGACTTTGGACAGTATAGAATTAAGAACAAAGTACTTAGATTCTTCTTTCTAGAATCTATACAGAATAAGGAATATAGAATCTTTACAGAATTCTTTGTAGAATCCTTCACCAGTAATCAGGGTTGATACTAAAAATATCAACTGCAGTGTCTGTGAGAGACATAGACCCTACATCTTCGGAGCTTAGACTCTCACGGGGGAGAAAGACAGCTTCCCAAGTGCTTGCAACTGAGGTCGTGTGATTAGGGTGACAGGGCAATCCAAGAGTGGAATGGGGAGCCACACCCAGGCGAGGGTCTGGGGAGGCTCACTTGAGCCAGTTACCTCCCAGGTGGGACTTGAAGGAGAAGCCGGGGCAGGGATGGTGCAAGACAACATCTCAGGAAGACAAAATGACCCACGCGGATGCCCAAGGCAGCAAGAGCCAGCACAGTCGGGCTGGGGGGGCGGCGCGTGGGGGCTGAACTCCTGTGGGTTTTGTCCAGTTCCTGCGGAGGCGTCCCCTGTTGGCCAAGTCCACATCTGGCTTGTGCCGGCCCCCAGGGAACGTGTTTCCCAAATGGGCACCCAGAGGCTTTGTGAACGGGCCCCTCCTTGGAGGAACCGAAAGCCTGCTGAATCAGGAAGCGCTGGCGCCTCTCCACCAGGGACCAGCTGTCCCTCACAGATAACGGTCACCAGCTGCACCCATTTGCTCAGCTGTCCTGGTGGCTCCATTCAGGTAAAGCTACTCACCATCCATCCCTACCAGAGGCTTTGTCTAACTTTGCCCCATAGGTCAATGTCACTTGCATAAACTCTTGCCCCCTCCAGATCCAACTAAATGCCTCATCTTCTTACAGTCCATTAGAATCACTCAGGATGGTGGTTTGTCACAGCCAACACTCTAAGCCCAGTATGGGGCACGTAGTACGTGTGCAATAAAATGTGTTGAGTGAAGATGTTTGCAAAAACACGGAGGCCTCCCTATGAAAGCACTTCTTACTGTAACGCCATTTGGTACTCACTTCTGGGCACATTGTCTGCAGTCACCAAGTGTGATACATACTCTTAACCTCTAAAATCTCACCTTCCTGGAGCAACACTGGTCCCCAGACCCCACAACGCACAAAAGAAAGCAGCTTCAGAGAACAGGGCACTGAGGACCACACTCCTGACACTGCAGAAGCAACCGTCAGTGCTCTGTCTCGACTTATTAACTCTTATTTGACACACAATGGTAACTACTTTTTGATTCTTTGTTGTCCTAAGTTCCTGCCGGTTAGAAATTGTAAAAAAGAGCCGGGCTCGGTGTCTCAGCCTGTAATCCCGCGCTTTGGGAGGCTGAGGTGAGTGGATTGCCTGAGCCCGTGGGTTCGAGCCCC
>NW_007064754.1:64129-83658 GCF_000164805.1 Carlito syrichta
CAAAAAAAAAAAAAAAAAAAAAAAAGAAAGAAATTGTAGAAAGGAAGTATAGTTAATTGAGGGTGGGATGGAAAGAAGGAAAAGAGGAGGCTAGCAGGGTAGAAACAGGACAGATGGTATTGACAATAGACGATATTGAGAATAGATTGCTAGTCTACCGTCACCATTATTGGGGCTTGACAAGGGTCTTACCAGGTTCCAGTCAAATGAGGATCAGCTCAGCCGCTGCTGCCATCATTAAAGCTTCGACGTGATACTCTTTCAGGAACACATGCCATGTGAACGGTTCTGCTCATCTGCTCCAGTTCATCCCTGGTGGTTGCCTTTGTGGCATGACAAGGTTGGTTCCCTTCCCTTTCTCCTTTCCAGTCTTAGCTCCCGAGACACCATGAAACTGACAATCCTGTTGCAATTGTGTGCAAAAACTGGGTAACAACTGCCAAGCACATCTTTCCCAGCTTCTGATTAGCTGCGATTTAATAATCATCCAATCTCAAATAACATAATTTCACTGAAATATGAAAAGATGCTTAAAACTGAGAAATTTCTTGCTTGCACAATAGACTATATTTTCTTTTTCTGGCATCTGCTTTGTGGTTTAGATGTCATATCTTAACTTCTCCTTTCCCAAAGGGTCAACCCAACTCTGGTGCCTTATTGCATCTGCATCTACTTCCGCCTATAATCTAGGGGTTGCCAGGCACTTCCCTGTCCCCCTGTCAGCCAGGCTTTCCTTGGGGTCTGCCCTAGAATAACTCAGCTGACATCTCAAATATGTCTGATCATGGCTGCTTGTATAATTCCTGTTTTCTGCATGTAGACTGTATATATTTTTCTAACACACCAGCAAATATTTAGTAGCTTTATATTTATGTGCTAGTGTTTTGCAAAGCACTCTAAAGCAGTGGGGAGAGAAACCAATCTCAGCTGGGCATGGCCCAGCACTTTGGGGGCCAAGGAAGGATCACTTGAGGCCAGGACTTGGAGACCAGCTTGGACAAAATGGTGAGATTTCAGCTCTACTAAATAAGTAAATAAATAGAATACCTGATCTCACCAACTAGAGTGATCTAAACATGCGCAGGTACAGGAAAGAGTAAGACCTACAACCCAGAGCGATGGCGTCCGACCTCTCTCTTCTGTGACCCACAGGCCAGGAACGAGGCATTCCTTTGGGTGTCTGTTACTCCGCCCCTTTTCCAACCAAGAAAGCCTATGGAATTGAGGATTGACACGATGTGCTCAGAAGGACAAGCTTACATCTCCTCTGTTCTATTTCTTTCTTTCTTTCTTTTTTTCTTTTTTGGAGTCAGGTTCTCACTGTCGAGAGTGCAAGTGGCACAATTATAGCTCACTGAAGCCTCAACCTTCTGGGCCCAAGCCATTCTCCCACATCAGCCTCCTGAGTAGCTGATGCTACAGGCGTGCACCATCATGTCCCACTAATTTTGTGATATTTTGTAGAGACAAAGTCTCACTATGTTGTTCAGGCTGGTCTCAAACTCCTGGCCTCAGACAATCCTCTTGCCTTGGCCTCCCAAAGTGCTTAAGGCATGTACCCAACCCTCTACTCTATTTCTAAGAAGGCTCATTATTTTATTTATTAGATACATAGGCACACATTACTGTACTCCACCTAATACTGCCTCTCATCTAGCAGTAGCTCAGGGAGCTGTGGCTGAGGATGGCTGGCAAAGATAGGGCGACTTTCTACGTACACATCACACTTCAGAGAAATAAACAGAGTTGCAAGCCACCTTTGCCTCCCAACTGCTGTTTGCAGTTGGCAGATCTACATGGTGCCGAGAGATAAGCTCTTGAAGAGGAGCAGTTGCTGTCACGATCTCCCAGGAGAACTGTGTGGATGTGTGCATCTGTGTGTTCAAGCTTGGCACCAGATCTGCTATTTCTGGGGTTCCCTGATCTTCAAGGTCCTTGTGTTGAAAAATGAGGATTTGAATTCCTACCTCATCAGGGCCGTTGTGAAAGTTCAGTAAAAGTAATTTTGTGAGCATTCTTAGCACTGTGCTGGCATTAAGTGGCTGCTCAGTAAATGTTTGTGGGGTGAAAACAATTGGTATTTACTTGAGTCTAATATGTATATTGAGTTGGAGTTTCACTCTGGGGCACGTTCACGGTCACCCCAGCATTGACCTGCTGGGCTGCGGCGATTCTTCCGCCTCAGCTTTCCAAGTAGCCAGAACTACAGGCACATACTACCATGCCTGGCTAATTTTTTAATTTATTGTAGAGATGAAGTCTCACCAAGTTGTCTGGTCTGGTCTCAAACCCACAGGCTCAGGCAATCCACTCACCTCAGCCTCCCAAAGTGCTGGGATTACAGGCTGAGCCACCGAGCCTGGCCTACAATTTTATTTTTTATTTTTTTTGAGCTGGAGTCTCACTCTGTTGCCCAGGCTGGAGTGCAGTGGCATGCTCACAGTCAACACAGCCTTGACCTGTTGGGCTCAGGCGATCCTTCCATCTCAACCTTCCAAGAAGCTGGAATTACAGGCACACACCACCATGCCTGGCTGATTCTTTTTATTTATTGCAGAGACAAGGTTTTGCCAAGTTACCTAGGCTAGTCTTGAACTCCTGGGCTCAGGCAATCACCTAATCTCAGCCTCCCAAAGTGCTGGGATTACAGGTTTGAGACACCGCGTCAGGCAGTGATAGTATTTTTCTTAATAAAAGTATAGCTTGGCAGATAGCTTGCTAAAATAAGAACAGGTGGAAATGATCTTAAGTGGAATTATGAAGAGGCTTGTCCATATCATTGCTTTCTAGGCTTCTATTCATGCTGAATTCCTTCCTTTCCTTTTTTATGGGAAATAGTTCTGTGGGTGATCACTGTTAGCAGTGGGCTGTGATAATTAGGCCGAGGAGGTTATGAGACCGAGGTGAAAGGATTGCCTGAGTCCAGAAGTTCAAGACCAGCCTGGGTAACTTGGTAAAATTTCATCTCTACAAAAAAATCAAAAAATTATTCAGGCATGGTAGCACGTGCCTGTAGTTCCAGCTACTTGGAAGGCTGAGGCAGAAGATCACCTGAGCCCAGCAGGTCAACACTGCGGTGCCCGTGAGTGTGCCACTGCACTCCAGCTTGGGCAACAGAGTGATACTACAGTTCAAAAAAAAAAAAAAATATTGTAGGTCATGCATCCTGTCCCTTGTGGGCCAGTTAGTCAGCTTGGCTCCATGTCCACATACACTGATCTTAACCCAGCTGGCAGACTCACAAGTGTGTGAGCGGGTCCCAAAGGAGGAAGGAAGTGTTTCTGTGCATCAGGGCAAATCCCTTCTGTGTGTCGGGGACGCGCCTTCGTGGTCGGCCCTGTTATGGTCATGACTACCTGAAGGTGGCGCTGTTTCTTAAGAAAAAAAGCGTCGGGGGCTGCAGATACCCTATTTTAAAGCGTGTGTGAAACGATAAATGATCAGAGTTGGAGAGAATTGGCGAGGCAATCTGGAACCGTTTCCCCACTTTCCAGGCAAGGAAACTGAGATCCAGAGAAATAAAACTCTTGCTGGAAGTCACACCACAGATTCACGGCAGAGGCTGGGCTGGACACTGGCCTCCCAGATCATAAACTTAAAATATTCACTAGTGAAGGGTTTCCTGGCCCTAAGTGGTATCAGACAATTAATAATGCTTAAAAGAAAACGGAGTGAATTATTGTTACCTAAGCTGGTGATATTTTCTGGGTATTAAATTGCCATTGAACTTCAAATGTCTGTTCTTCCTAGTCACAGGCCAGGCTCAAGCTGTTTTGGCTTTTATTATTTAAAAAACTTTCTATATGTATTTGTAATTTAATGGATAATTTATTTTTTATTTTATTTTTTGAGTCAGAGTCTCAGTGTGTCGCCCAGGCTGGAGTGCAGTCACATGATCATGGATTACCACAGCCCCAACTTCCTGGGCTCAGGCGATCCTTCCACCTCAGTCTCCTGAGTGACTGGGACTACAGGCGTGTGCCACCACTCTAGCCTTATTTTTTGATTTTTTAAATAGAGGTGAAGTCTTGTTATGTTGCCCAGGTTGTTTTATAACTCCTCAACTCAAGCGGATCTCCTGCCTCAGTCTCCCAAAGTGCTGGAATTGCAGTCTATTCTTTATTTTTATCTTGACTCAGGCTCTGTGGTGACTCTGTTTGCTACAACAGCATCACCTGGGAACTTGTTAGAGCTGCAGAATCCTGGGCCCTGCCTCAGACCTACCCAATCACAGTCTGATTTGCCAGGGTTTCCTGGGAGAGTCTTGTACTAACTAGAACACTCAGGTCTATCAGGTGAGTTGAAATGACCAGAAACATTGACCTTAGTTAGTTCTTTATTTCAATATAAATGCCTTATTCTTTCTCATGTAGTCACTCCCATTTGTGCAATTTTACACAATTTTTTTTGAGTCAAAGTCTTACTCTGTCACCCAGGCTGGAGAACAGTGACACAATCATAGCTACCACAGCCTCAACCTGCTGGACTTAGGTGATCCTTCTGCTTCAACCTTCCAAGTAGCTGGAACTACAGGTGCACACCACCATGCCCAGCTAACTTATTTATTTTTGATTTATTGTAGAGACGGAGTCTTGCCAAGTTGCCCAGGCTGGTCTTGAAACCCTGGTCTCAGCCAATCTTCTTGCCTCTGCTTCCCAAAGTGGTGGGATTACAGGTGTGAGCCACCATGCCTGGTCCAATTTTACAAATATTTATTAAGATCCACTATGTGGCAGGTGATATGCCAAGGGGCTAAGAATAAAGATGAAAATCCCTTACATAGTATTTCATGCAGTGATAAGTTATGGAGAAAAGTTGGGCAGGATAAGGGGGGTGGGAAAAACTGCAGTGGTGTGTGGGATGATCAGTGAAGGCCTATTCCATGAGGAGGCCTTTGGGCAGAGAAAGGGGATGGAAGGAGGGGTTGTGTAGAGGGAACTCTCTCCCCTGCCCTCCAAAGTCACCAGTGAGTCACTATGTGGGAAGGTTGCCACGTTTAGCAAAGAAAAAATTAGGTTGCCTCGCGGAATTTGAATTTCAGATCAACAATGAGTATGTTTTTGAGTATAATACGAGGGTAGACCCCCCCCAAAACTCAGAATTTACTTATAAAAAGTTGTGTATTTATTCTTACGTGTTTAAACTTCAGTCACCTTCAAAGTACTCTCCATCTGAGGCAATACACCTATCAAGATGCTTTTTCCAGTTTTTGAGCTCACCAATCTGATGCTTTTTAGTGCTTCTGCTGTTTTTTGTTTAACCTTTTCCACATCAAGAAACAAACAAAAAAGTCACTTGGGGTAAGATCAGGTGAATAGGGAGGTTGGGGCATGGGTCATGCCATTTTGGTCAGAAACTGCTGAAGACTCAGTGTGGTATGGTTGGGTGTGCTTGTAAGTCACCCACCATGAAATGGGCAAATGCATTGAAAGAATCTTAAAAAAAAAATAAATGGAAGCTAAATGCAACCTCTCAAAACAGCTGGTGCACTGATGCTGATGGGTTCCTAGAACACTTACCTAGCAGGGGAAGCCTGTACTACAAGGGGCCAAAAATAATTCCAGTATTTTGGGGTTCACCCCTCATATACTAACTTTTAATACTGTAATATATATATATGTAACTTAGCACATATGCGAACACAGGGTGAATTATAGTGTAACTTTTTAGTAGGCCCCATGCAACATTTATGAAACATTTCTACTAAGCAATATTCATTGTTTATCTGAAATTAAAATTTAACTGGTTGGGTGTGGTGGCATGCTCCTGTAGTCCCAGCTGTTCAGGAGGCTGAGGTGGGAGGATTGCCTGAGCCCAGGAGGCTGAGGTCGCGGTGAGCCATGATTGTGCCACTGCACTCCAGCCTGGGTGACAGACTACAGCTCAAAAAAAAAATTTTTTTTTTAAACTGGGTATTATGTACTTTGTATGGTGACCCCCCGTGTGACCAGTGACCTCTGAACCAGGCCATGGTTGTGGGAGATGGCCTCAGGAAAATCACCTGTTTCCTTCTTGGTCAATCCTCACCTTGTTCCCTGGGCCCTGGGCAGAGGCACCTGGGAGTCAGCGACAGTCTGTGACCTTGTTGCCTTCGCAGGCAAATCCTGGATTTGGTTTCCCTGTACCTGTATTCTATAGTCAGGTAAAATATTTCCTAAACTAAGTACACCTTACAAGTATTTTCTAGTACGTAAAACACATCTTTGAATACCTCCAGAAGTATATTGCATTGTGAATGGAACATATATCACCCATTGGAAAAAAGAAGCTAACTGTTCCTTTGTCTAATATGTCTGGGAGAATCTTGTGATTTATTTTGCAGGTAACCTCCACACCACCCGTTTTGAGTTTCCCAAAGGCTCTTTCTGATGTGGGATGTGTGGCTTCTCTGGCCTCTTCACCACAGAGCCCATGGCATAACATCTGTGTGTCTGTGCTTGGAGTTAAGCCAGTCACCTTCCTCTTTATTATTATCATTTTTTTTTTTTTGAGTTGGAGTCTCACTCTGTCACCCAGGCTGGAGTGCAGTGACGCACTCATGGCCACCCCAGCGTCAACCTGCTGGGTTCTGGCAATCCTTCCTCTTCAGCCTTCCAAGTAGCTGGAACTATAGGCATGCGCTACCATGCCTGGCTAATTTTTTGATTTATTGTAGAGACAAGGTCTTGCCAAGTTGTCCAGGCTGGTCTCGAAACCCTGGGCTCAGGCAATCCTCTTGGTTTGACCTCCCAAAGTGCTGGGATTACAGGCGTGAGCTACCGTGCCCGGCCCCTCTTTATTATTTTTAAAAACCATACCTATTGGCAAGGATGTGACTAGTGAAATGACAATGTTACTTTTTGTTAATTATGTCACTTTTTGGTTATGTCAAGTTTTAGTAATCTCCCCTTGCAATGCCTAAGCTCAAAGGGAAGGTCCAGTACTCCCAGCTTTTGTATTTGCTAATTAGGGACATGATGACTGTAAACAGCTACTAGATTTAGCCAAGATAACTTGTTGGCCCCCTCCGCTCCTACTTCCAAACACCTGTGATGATCACAAGTTAAAAAAACTAGCAATACTCCACAAAGCAAACTTTAGTTGCATTTCATAATAACAAGAAATCATTCCAATGGGAGGTGACCACCGACTTTTGGAGAAGGGTGTCCTGCTTTGGTGACCTGGGACCTTCCTACATGGCAGCAGAGACAGCTGGCCTGTTGCAAGGAGGCTGTAGGTCCTGAGCTGAAAATGCAACAGGTTTCTAGGATGGGACTGCTGAGGACCAAACAACAGGACACATTTCTGAAGATATTTCATACAAGAAAAATCAACACTGTGAACTCAGCTTCAAAACTTTTTAATTTTATTTTTTGCATGCTACATTTTTTATTATTTGAGTTTTCCCCCCAGGTTTTTTGTTTTTTTTTTTGAGTTGGAGTCTCACTCTGTTGTCCAGGCTGATAAAGGTACAATTGACAAGCAAAATTATGTATATTTCAAGTGTAGAACATGATGATTTGATATATGTATACACTGTAAAATGAATACCACAATCAAGCTAATTAACATGTCTGTCACCTCCCATAGTTATCTTTTTTTTTCTTTTTTTTTTTGATGGTGAGATCTTCTCTTTCAGTAAGTTTTAAGTGGCTGATGATACATTGTTATTTTAACCACGATCACCATGCCATACATTAGGTCTCCAGACAAAACAGTTTTAGATAAATTATTTAAAGTATCCCTGGAGCTAAAACAGTCCTTCTCAAGCAATTAAGAATACACTTTGTCTTTGTTTCTTAAACTCTATTTTCACTAAAAAAAGATGAGAAGACCATTTTAAAATATATTACGTTCCTGTTTAAATTAATGTGTGGTTCTCTTGGGGGGTATAAAGGAAGATTTAGACTTTTTTCTGCTGTTCTGTAGTCCAGTAGAAGCATGTTTGTTGAACCAGCTGGATTGCAAATTTTTGTTTGTTTGTTTATCATGCCCAGACTGGAGTGCAGTGGCACGATCATAACTCACCACAGCGTCAACCTCGTAAGCGCAGGCCATCCTTCCTCCTCCGCCTCCCTAATAGCTGGGGCTACAGGCACATACCATCACAACTGGCTAAATTTAAAAAATCTTTTGTAGAGATGAAGCTTCACTGTGTTGCCTAGGCTGGTCTCAAACTCCTGGGCTCAAGGAATTCTTCTAGCTAGGCCTCCTAAACTGCTGGAATTACAGGTGTGAGCCACCACAGCTGACTGGATTGCAATTTTAAAAATATTTTCCAAATTTGCAATAATAAAATAAATGTGTGTGGTGTGTGTGTGTGTATGTGTGTGTGTGTGTGTGTGTGTGTGTGTGTGTGTGTATTTTATGTGTTGCATTTATGCTTTTCATGTCCTACAGGCTTTCCTACTTATTAGTTATGACTTGGATTTGTAAAACTGGTGCCGTGTGTTAGAAACCTCAGTTGATAGTGCTAAAGTAAAATTCTCATATGAGTGAAAAATAAGAAAACTTACTGCCAAGGTATAAATGAAACCAACCAACCAAGTGATCAACCAGCCAATAAGTAAATCAAAAATGAAAGAATAGTTGCATTTTAATTATCACTTGGATTTATCAGAATGAACTTGGAAAAATAATATAATAGTGAATTCTTAAAACATAAATTTTAACTATGATTATTGATGGTGTTTTAAATTTTTTGTTTATATAGTTTTCACATTAAAATAACTTAGAAGTGAAATCATATATAATTTGCACATGGACTATGGAAGTCATGCTACTTCCTTATAAAGTTGCATTTTAAAAATATGATTGTTTCCCTATTACCAAAGTCATCCAGAGACATTGCAGACAATTTAGGACGTAGAGATTAGCAAATAGAAGAAAATGAAAACCATGGGTAACCATATCAGGCAGAGAAAATCTCTGTAAATTTTAGTCCTTTTCTCTATGCTATTAATTTTTTTTAAAAATGGAATTGCCCTGGTTCTTTTAAACCTGTCACTTATGCCAGGTATGGTGGCACAAGCCTGTAATCCCAGCACTTTGGGAGGCCAAGGTGAGGGGATTGCCTGAGACCACTGGTTTGAGACCAGCCTGGGCAACTTGGTAAGACAATACAATAAATCAAAACATTAGCTGGGTGTGGTAGCACGTGCCTAAGTTCCAGCTACTTGGAAGGCTGAAGTGGAAGGATCACCTGAGCCCAGCAGGTTGATGCTGGGGTGGCCGTGAGCGTGCTACTGCACTCCAGCCTTGGCGACAGAGCGAAACTCAAAAAAAAAAAACAAAAAAACCCCCCAAAAAACTGTCACTTACTTGTGTATAATATAAGGAAGGGAGGAAGCCAGATCAAGAGGAAGGAAGATAACAATTTTGCAATGACTCTGACAATAACATACGAAACAAGGAACTGCTGGCCACATGGAAACAGGATAACTTTGTTCTCTGCTGCTTTTACTTAGGCCAGCCTCACAGCCCATGACTCCCTGAAATTTTTATCATCAGAGTCATCTATATTTTTTGTGTGCATTAAAAGCACATTTCCACATGGTTACCTTTTCTTTTGGGGGGTGATTAATTTCAGAAACATTTGGAATTTCTACCTTGACATAATTGAACTTTGCCACTGAGTCACGTGGAATTAGCAGTAAGGACTTTAGTGAATTTCCTTCTCTGTTTTTAGCCAACGTAAGCACTTGTCAGGAAATGTCCAGCTTCAACCTTCTGTGTCAGAGGCATCCATGATGAAGCAGAAACTAAGACGACTGCGATCATTTCACACCCACGCCAGGGGCCACTGCAAAAGCCTGCTAGGTTAAACACCAGCTAAAACTGACTCTGTAACCAAAGGTTGAAAAAATAAATAAATAAACCTCATACGTTTGCACAGTCACTGAAAATGAATCACTAGAAAACAATAAGAACACAAGACTTCAGCTAATAAATGTATTTAGGCTTAATTATCAGAAAGATTTGCAATCGGGCACAGTCAGGAGCTGGCATGAAAACAATAATAAAAATAGCTGTGCATTTCAGCAGGGTGTGTGACCATATTGTACTCAACACGAGGATATTAATTTCACAGTTTTCATAGATAAGTTTAAACATAGGAACCTGTCACAAATAAGCAGTCATCTCAGTGAGGAAAACATCAGCTGGGATTTCCCAGTCTGCAATTTTTAAATTCAGCTAGGTCCCCACGGGCCAATCAATATTGGTGGCAATTATTCTTAGTACACAGCCCAAATGAAATGGGTGTTTTTTTTTCTTTTTTTTATCAAGGTGGGAGATTGTGATATAGGAATAAGCACATTCCCTTGTGGATGGCAATTGGACTGTCTAACAGCTGGAGCAAGTCTGCTGTGGGTCCCTTTTGCCTGCTCTTCGGGAATAGCCATAATGACCCTATTATTTTAACCCTTAAACATGGGCAATGTTTGATGCTAAGTAGAAAAAGCCTAGCATGTGTCAAACAAAGAGAGTATGAAAAAAATAATAAACAAACCAGGAGAGCCTCCCAAAGCACCTGCTGGGAACATTATCTTCTACACAGGTTTTATTTACACGGTTCGGTTTCTAAGCCACGACCTCTCCAGGGCTGTGCTTGGGACACAGGCTTGTTCTCACGAGGCAGAGTCAGTTTACATTCTGAAGGAAAAGCAGTGAAAACCTTTTTTTTTTCTTTTTAGAACATTTCCAGAAGGCAGATCCTGCATTATGTCAATCCCTGGATTTTATCCTTTGAAAAGTCAGTTTTTCTTTTTCTCAATTTTTGTCTATTTTGGAGGGAGTTGAGGACTGAGAGATGGAAAGATGGAGAATTGGAATAGAAAATCAGAAGAGACTTGAAACTCAAAATGACAAATCAAGTTCCTTTTCCTAGGGGTGGAGGTGGGGGCAAGTTTAAGTTAGTTGTCGCTAACCTTGAGGGATTTGGCCAGTGACACTAACAAACCCAAGTGGTCCAGGGAGAGAAGAAGAAACAGAAAAATGCACTCCGTTACAACAAATTAGGATTGATGTGTGTTTGAGATTCCTAATCCTTGGTGTGGGGCTTCTTTTGTCTTTAGCCTGATCTTAAATTGGGCTTTCCATTGAATTTCCCTTTTTTTCTAATTAGTCACTTAAAATATCAGCGTGCTAGGAATCTCAAATTATTCTAGTGTCATTTTATGTTAACTAATAGCAAAACACATCAAAATTATGCTATCTGTTTCTATTTGTGTTTTCAAACCACCAATTCTCCTAAATAAATGCTTCAAGAGATGGAAAATTCTGGAAAAGAGCCAAAGATGTGAGCAGAAAAGTTCCATCATTAAAGTAACCTATTGGTTTTTTAATCATCACAGCCCATTAGCAACCGTGGAGCTATGGATTTTTTTTCTCATGGAATTTGATTATTTTTCTCATACCTTGAAATAAAAACTGGAATGAATCAAAGGGTAATTTTTAGAAGAGATTTGAGGCCATGAAAGTCTATTTGCCCTCTGGAAGTTCCAGGTATGTCACTCATAAATGGGAGGGTGGAAAACAGTGTGGCGATTTCTAGAAGATCTAAAAATCGACCTTCCAAATGACCCAGCAATCCTCCTGGGAATATACCTGGATGAACTCATATCACTCTATAAAAAAGATACCTGCACACGCATGTTTATTGCAGCATTATTCACAGTAGTAAAAACATGGAACTAACCATGCTGCCCATCGAAAGTGGACTGGATAAAGAAAATGTGGTACATTTACACGATGGAATATTAGGCAGCCATAAAGAAAAACAAAATTATGAACTTTGCAGCAACCTGAGTGGAATTAGAGTCTATAATACTCAGTGATTCATTACAGAAACAAAGATCTGAGTACCACATGTACTCACTCATAAGTGGACCCCCAAAATTTATCATAATGCTATAAGAAAGATATTGGCAATATTGGGAAACTTTCAGGGGATGGGGGAACACGTAACACCAATAAGGATACCCACACTTTACCTGTGTACCTAACCCTGAATTGTAGCCCACACTTTTAAAATAAAAAAAAACAATAATAAATAAATGGGAGGGGACTCCAGGAGAATGTCTAAATAGAACTGACTGCTGTTGAATTTAAGATGGTGTTTAATTATTGCTTGCCTAAAAAAAGGGGATATGAATGAAGTATTCATTCTTTTTTAGTTCTGTACTGCCTTTTTGTTAATCACAATTCTTTTGATTTCTTTGAGAGAATGGATCAAAGTTGCCTGGAATTAGTGGTTGGAAGTCAGTATTGTAAGCTCAGAAATACTTTGCTTTCTTTCCCTCCTCCCCCACTCTGAAAAGGTTTAGAATAAAGGTTCCTGATTGCAATGGTGATTTGTGGTTAATATCATCAGACTTCTGGTTTGGATTAATTCTGCTAATTAGTTTCTGTCCTTGACTTTTTCCAATTAAAACACAGAGGCCTTGGTGCTAAACACCTGGGCAGATTACCTAATTAGATGAAAGAAACATACACAGTCGGTCACAGGTAATTATTTTATTTTAATGTCCACTGCTTGTTTTGTACCGTATTAAACATGTGATGAAAAGGGCATCCTTTCTGCCTCACTACCTGCAAAATATCAGCTCCTGGATAGCAAAGTTGGTACTGGAACTGCCTTCTAAATAGAGCATAGGGTGTCCTTTTTTGTGTGTGAATATGTGCAGAAGGTGACAGATTTGGTTTTATTCCCCCCAGACATAGGAGAAAACATACAAGCTAGCTATGCCTATTCTGTCCCCAGCATGTTCCTTTGAGAAGGCAGTTTTCTTTGATGAACTAGGTAGAACTTGAACTCTCTTTGGGTGCATGATGCTCTTGGACATTCTTTTTAAAACATTTTTAATTTTAAAGATGTGGGGTACAATTCAGAGTTAGGTATACAAATGTTCATTATGCAGGTACCCTTGTTGATAAGATGTGCCCTGCCCCGCCCCCCGAAGTTTCCCACTACTGTCAGTCCCATCCCCCAACCCCAGCAGTTTCCCACTACTGCCATAGAATCGTCAAAACTGTTTTCCACAGAGGTTGTATCAGTTTACACTCCTACCAACAGTGTAGAAGTGTTCACTTTTTCCCTCATCCTCTCCAGCCTCTGTTGTTTTTTGAGTTATTGATGATGACCATCCTGCCTGGAGTTAGGTGGTATCTCAGTGCAGTTTTAATTTGCATTTCTTTGATGACTAGTGAAGCTGAGCATTTTTTCATGTATCTGTTGGCAGCTCGTATGTCTTCTTTTGAGAAGTGTCTATTCATAGCTTTTGCCTACTTTGTAATGGGACTGAAGCAGCCTCTTGAATATGAGCTGAAGGAAGGAATCTTTGGTCAGGGTCCTGATTTAATTTTGTAATTTAATTCATTTTAATATATAAGTAGTCAGGGTCATAAAGTTTGATAGCACCAGTAATTATAGCCTAGAATAATTTTTACATCAAATGTAAACAAACACCTACCTTAGGTGTTTGAAAAAAAGGCACTGTGGAAATGTGTTTAGGACAAGCACAAAATGGCAGAGAATAGCTCATGCCAAGTATGTTATTGTATGTTATCATCATTGCCTCTCCTGATGCCAGCAACATGCATCACACACATTCACTTTCAAGGCTCACCATACTTTCAAAACTTCTACAATGTTCCTGATATTCTACCAGTAGTATTTTAAATGTAATTTGAGACTCTTCTGGCACATAATTTTGTTTAAATGTTGTACCGAGTTTTGTGGACATACCTATAAAATTTCCACAAGTGAACATTGGTCAAAAATATCTCTTCAAGAAATAAATTTTGCAAAATTTGAATATTAATAGTCAAGATCCTTTTAAAAAATGAAAAACAAACACCTACCTTAGGTTACGTTAATTCAGGGTTAGGTATACAAATGTTCATTATGCAGGTACCCTTGCTGATGAGGTGTGCCCCCCACCGCAGATTCCCACTACTGCCAATCCTTTTATTATAGTATTACGATGATTGTTCAAGGGCTCTTGGACGTTCTTGGAAACATGCTTGCTTGTTCCAGTGCTGGAAAATGTCGGGAGAGTCTCCCGAAGAGGGCACATCTCTTCTTTAGAATTCAGAATTGATGTATGCCTAACCCTGAATTGTACCCTACATCTTTAAAATAAAACAAATTTTAAAAAAGAAAAAGAATTCAGAATCGAAGACCCAACCCCTGTTTGA
Source organism: Carlito syrichta (assembly GCF_000164805.1). NCBI lineage: Eukaryota > Metazoa > Chordata > Mammalia > Primates > Tarsiidae > Carlito > Carlito syrichta. Next base: position 78,308 of record NW_007064754.1, read on the forward strand.
TTTTTTTAAATTTTATTTTCAGAGTTTCACACTCTTTCACCCAGGCTGGAGCGCAGTGGCACGATCACAGCTGCCACATCCACATTCTCAACCTGCTGGGCTCAGGTGATCCTTCTGCCTCAGCCTGTGGAGTAGCTGGAACTACAGGCACGTGTCACCATGCCTGGTTAATTTTTTGATTCATTGTAGAGGTGAGATTTTGCCAAGTTGTCCAGGCTGGCTGTGAACTTATGTTCTTAAAACAGGAAAAGAATGAGAGTCATTGGGATCCTTTCAGCCATGAAAGGCGTCATGAATAACTCCCGGCTCACCAGGCACAGGAAGCATGGGGTGGGGGGGTGTTTGAGTAGGGAGTGTCTATCCCTGTCCTGAATCCCCCTGGGACCTAGAGAATATTTTACCCTTTGGGGCACACACTGGACACTTGTAACAATGGCCTCAACCAGTCTGTGTCATCTCAGCCCTTAATCCCTGTGGACCAGCCCGAGGGCATCCCCTTGCCTTCCCTAACTTGGCTCTGTACCCCTTGCTTTAGTCTGGGCTCTAATTTTCCCTTGGTCATATTGTCCATTACATCCTCATCTCTTGAAATCCTCTTCTCCAAAGCCTTTCCTCCAACTCTCCATTGATTCCATCTCTTTCTGTTTCCTTTGAAGCCCCATGGCTTTGTGAACCTCTCCTAAACCTCACTGTTATTTGAGGCCCTAATCTTAGCTCTCGATGATGTTATTGGTCTCTTTATCCACTTGCTCAGCAAACATTTACTGTGCGTGATACATACTTCACGGACACTCTTCTAGCTGCTGAAGATGAATGATAATAGAACAAACCTTACTACATCGAGCTTTTAACCCAGGGGAAAGAGGACAGACAGCAAACAAGAGGATACAGAGATGCATTTGGCAAGGTCCTGTAGTGATGACCGCTATGACGGGAAAAATAGATTAGACCGGAAGTGATGGGGGAACGAATGTAGAACATAATAATACATACTCACTGGCTGAGCACGCTTCTCATCATCTCTATTTATTAATTTGTTTAATCCTCACAACCACTCTGTGCACAGGGTACCCCTGTTGAATCCACTTTAAAGAAGAGAAATTGAGGCTCGGAGAGGTTAGTAAGCTTGCCCATACTCACGCAGTTGCTCAGTGGCAGAGCTGTGGCCTCTGGAGTCCAAGTTCATGTTCATAGCCAGCACACACTCCTGGATGGCCTGGGTACCCTTTCTTCTCTTATTTATTTTATTTTATTTTTTGAGTCAGAGTCTTACTCTGTCACCCAGTTGGAGTGTAGTGGCATCATCATGGCTCACTGCAGCCTCAACCTACCAGGCTGAGGCGATCCTTCCTTCCCAGCCTTCTGAGTAGCTGGGACTACAGGTGCACACTATCATGTTTGACTAATTTTTTTTTGTAGGAATGAAATCTTGCTATGTTACCCAGGCTGGCCTTGAACTCTTGGGATCCAGTGATCCTCCAGTCTCAGTCTCCCAAAGTGCTGGGATTAGAGGCATGAGCCACTATGCCCAGGCTTTTTTTCCCTTCTAGTCACAGCCACAACTGTGGCAGCCATGGCAGAAATTCTAGTGCTGACTTTGGGATCCAGCATTCATGGCCTGGGCTGTGGGGCTTCAGAGACAGCTCTAAGACCCTCGCTACAGGACTCTATGGCACAGTTTGGGTGATGCTCTTGGTCACAGAGATGCTCTTCTGGTTATCTAATACTGTGTAAGCCACCATCCCACATCTTAGGGCATCAACCAACAGCAACATTTTGTTTTGCTTATGAATATGCAATTTTGACAGGGAGAGCCATTGGTTAGGTGGCTTGAAGGTGGTGGGCTAGGATCATCTGGAGTCTGCTATCCTGGGAACACAGCTGACAGTTGATGTTGACTCTTGGCTGGGACCTCAGCTGGGCCATGGGAGACACCTACAAGTGGCTTTCCCGTGTGGCTGCTTGGCTTCCTCACAGTATGGAGGCAAGGTCTCAAGGTTGATCATGGAGAGAGAGGGAGAGAGAAAGACAGAGAGGCACAGAGAAAGACAGAGACAGAGAGAAAGAGAGAAAAACAGACAACGAGAAAGGAAGAGAGAGAGAGAGGAAGAGAGAGAGAGAGAGAGGAAGAAAAGAGCGAGACAGAGATACATACAGAACCAAAAAAAGTAGTCAAGCATGATAGTGTGTGCCTGTAAGTCCCGGCTACTCAGGAGGCTGAGGCAGAAAGGTCACTTGAACCTAGCAGGTTGAGGCTGAGCCAGAAGCATGCCACTTCACTCCATCCTGGGTGACAGAGTGAGACCCTGACTCAAAAAAAACCCCCCAAAACCAAAAAAACCCCACAAAAACCATTCCTATGTGATTGATTTACAAACACTGCCCACTTCACTTGTTCACATATTCTCCCCTAGCCTCCGTAAGTATTTGGGTGTGTGGCCCTGGGGGAAGAACTGGACAAGGCAGAAGCCAAGGGGGTTGTCTTTCTTAAGTCTGCTATAGCAGAATATCAAGAACTGGGTGGTTTATAAGTAACAGAAATGTATTTCCCATAATTCTGGATGCTGGAAGTCTGAGATCAGGAGACCAGATCAGGAGACCTCTCTTTTGCAGGCTTGTGCTCTCATGGTGGAAAGAGGCTTAGAGAGGTCTATGGGTCTTCTTTATAGGGATACTAATCCCATTCATGAGGGTTCCACCATCATGACCAAGTCACCTCCCAAGACCCCACCTCCTAATACCATCACACTGGGGATTAGGATTTCAACATATAAATTTTAGGAGACACAAACATTCAGACCATAGCAGGAATCATTTAACTCATGGTCTTTGGGAAGGAGCCTTTCAACAGGAACCAGGGCTCCTCTGACTACACTGTTCTTCTTCATGTCTACCCCCAAGATGGATAGGCCTGGCTAGAAGTTTTGAACACCCTCTAGAGGAATGGATTCTAGACTCCGGTGATGGATTCTCTCAGGTTCCTGTTGGCTCTAACAGAGCTATTATGTGTTATGGATTTCTGCAGAACCTATCACCAAAATTTAGTGACCTAAAAAAATAACACTGTATTTTTTCTATGGATTCTGTGGTCCAGGAGGTCTGATAGAGCTCAGCAAGGCTGTTCTTCTGCTTCCAAGTGATGTCAACTGGGACCCTGTGAGGGTTGCATTCAGCTGGGAACTCAACTGGGGCTAACATCCAAGATGGCCACTTGTCCCCTCCCTGTATGGCCTCTCATGTAATCGTCTGGATGTCTATGTGACCGAAAATTGGGAGACCGTTTAAAGTCTAGATCTGGAACTGGCACAAGTCACTTCTGTCGCAGTGTATGGGTCAAGTCAACTCATAAGACCAGAATCAAGGAGAGCCAAAACAGACTCCCCTTCCCAATGGAGAAGCACAAAACATGTATGGCCGACTTCAATCACAGTTATCATGGCTCATTTCTGTAGATTTCTGATGAATCACAATTAGAAGCAGATTTTTTTTAAGGGCATATAGCCATCATTTTTATACACTCCTGGGTCTGGCAGCATACTCTTCAAAAACCTTTCCCTCTGCTTAGTGATACTAACTCTAAACACCCTGATATATATAAAGATGGCTATCTCCAAGGAAGAGTTTTTCTAACTCGGCCTAGGGAGGAGCCAATGATTCTGTACATTTCAGCATCAGGAGATCTTGACGCTGAGCTTAACATCCCTGCTGCATAATTTCATTCAATTGCTCCCAGTTGTGATTCTCATCACCATCATCAGCAGTGCAAAGCCTTTATTAGGCACCTAATTGCACATGGGATGGTGCTGGGAGAGTCAGAGCAAATACCAGGAAGGTACAGGGTGGGCTGGTGAGGCTGACATGCGAGGCTGGATCGCAGGCTCAGAACCTAAATGAGAAGCTGTGAACGAGCACCTGGACACACAGTCGAGGAGCATCCACAGAAAGCTCATGGAAGAAGATTGAGTGTTAGAGAACCACAGCATGACATTTTGAGTTCAAGTTCTCCTGGTTCTGCCGTTTACCAAGGCTCAGGTCAATTGATGGCAAATTAATTCACAGGACAACCCATTTGCTGAAACAGCAAGATAGCTGCCTTAAACTGGGTCTAAGCAAGTTTTGGTTTTGCCACCCAAGGCAGGGCAGGGGCAGGGGCAGGGGCAGGGGCAGGAGCAAGGCAGGGCAGGACACAGGTCTGCAGCGATAGAGGACAGTGAAATGCACACATGGCACATCCCGTAAATTCATGTACAAAACACAAGGTGGTGGACAAGTGCTTGACACCAGAAATATGCATCATTCAGTTGCCCCGGGGCCAATGCACTGATAGCAAAACAATGGCAGTAGAAAGACTGGAGTGAAATGCAGTGATTCTGGGACATGGGGACTTCCATAAATCCTCAGGAAACTCAAAAAACGAGAGTGACCATCCAGTGAGTTGATCCCTGGGCCAATGAATCACACAGCAATTGATTTTTGGTGATGCAGTGGGCTTCCACATACTGTGTCATTGGGAGCTATGTGTATGTGGGCTTACCTCACAATATTGCTTTGTCACCTTAAAGTTTCCAAGCTTCAATTTCTTCATCTATAAAGTGGAAATAGTAACCTAACTGCACCTACCTTATAAGGCTATTTGGAAGGTCAATTTATATAAGCACTGAGTGATGATAAGTGATGATAAGCACTTCTTTTTTTAATTATAAAGATGTCGGGTACAATTCAGGGTTAGGCATGCAAACATTGATTATGCAAGTACCCTTGTTGATGAAGTATGCCCCTCCCTCCCCTAGCAGTTTCCCTCAATTGCCAATCCTGACCCCACCCCTGACAGTTTCCCATTACCACCGAGAGCTTTCTTATAGTATTATAATTGTTCAAGGTCCACTTTGAGTAAGAACATATGGTACTCTGTTCTTTGTTTCTGTGATAGATCACTGAGTATGATCGACTCCAAATCCATCCAAGTTGCTATGAATATTTGTCCTTCTTTATGGCTGCATAATATTCCATTGTGTATATGTACCACATTTTCTTTATCCAGTCCAGCTTTGATGGGCAACATGGTTGGTTCCATGTTTTTGGATAAGCACGTCTTATCAACGCAATAGAGCATCCATCCTGCAACAAGAAACCATGTTTATGTCCTGCCATGGTTTGAATGCTTTTGTCCCCTCCAATATTCATGTTGGAGTTTAGTCCCCAGTGCAATAGTATTGGGAGAGGATTCTGTGTGGACCTGTATCTTCATCTGTGTGGGATACATACCTAGGAGTGGAATTGCTGGCAACTCAATGTTTTTTGGTTTTTTTTTTTTGAGTTGGAGTCTCACTCTGTCGCCCAGACTGGAGTGC
>NW_007064754.1:83755-88010 GCF_000164805.1 Carlito syrichta
ATCCACTCACCTCAGCCTCCCAAAGACGCGGGATTACAGGCTGAGCCACCGAGCCCGGCGCAACTCAATGTTTAATTGTTCAAAGACCTGCCAAACTGTTTTGTGGAAGCGCATTAAGCCAGTGAGTGCATGTTTGAATTTTCTCGCTAAAGAGATCACTGGCTGCTGTAGGAGAATAGGAGAGGTTGGGGCAAGCAAGGAAGGGCAGTTGGGAACTATCAACATAGTGCAGGCGAGAGAAAACCTTCGCTTGGAGGATGGGTGCAGATGGGTAGGTGGGAGGTTTATCTTGGGAGAGAACTGGCAGGCATTGGTTCTTGACTGGATGGCTACGGGTGGTGTGTGAGAGCAGGAGAGTTCAGACTCCCCCAAGGTTCTGGGTGAGCAGGTAGGTGGATCAAGTGTCCACTTCCTGCCTTTCTCCTCCTCTATATCCTATATTGCTAGGAAAAGGGAGTCAGCTCTAGAGGCTGGAAGTATTTTCTAGACTGTGCTGTGTTTCACGATGGACCTCATCAGTACAACCTTAAGAAATCACTTGCCCGTCAATCCTTGTCCAGATCAGGGTGCCTTCTGGGAACTCTCCTTGAGACACTTCTCTTCCCTATTCCAGAATTAGATGTTCATCTGTCCTCCTGTCATGTGCAATAGCGGTCTTAGAGTCAGCACAAGTCTCTAGATGAACTGTTGATCGTATTCACTGGATCTGCTCTGAGTTATACACGATAGTAGGGAAATAATACACATTCTGAGTTATGCACAGTAATAAGATAGCCCAGATCCAATAATTATGGAAATCTCAGCATCCACAAGAACTTTGCAGGGTGAAGAAAGTTTTCATTTTCATTTTATTATTTTTTTGAGTCAGGGTCTCACTCTGTCACCCAGGAGTGCAGTGGCAGGATCATGGCTCACCACAGCCTCAACTTCCTGGGCTCAGGCAATCCTTCTGCTTCAGTCTCCCTGGTAGCTGGGACTACAGGCATACGCTACTACATGTGGCTAATTTTTTGATTTTTTTTGTTTTGTAGAAACAAGGTCTCACTATCTTATCCAGATTGGTCTTGAGCTCTTGGGCTCAAGCAATCCTCCTGCCTTGACCTCCCAAAGTGTTGGGATAACAGGTGTGAGCCACTGCACCCAGTCAGAAAATGTTTTATATCTTGTCATAGTGATGGGTACACAACTGTATACATTTGTCAGAATTAATCAAACTTTAAATGTGGGAACTTTATTGTATATAAACTTCAATAAGCCTTATTCATAAACAAATCTTGTCACATGTTTTATTTATCCCCTTCAACATGCTGGAGTACTTTTAATCCCCGAAATCATGACAATTAATCTCTGCACATTTCAGTGCATGGACATTTTCTTCCATTACCATGATACAATTATTACACCTCTCAAGATGTACACTATTTCTTTGGTAATATACTAGATGTAATATTTGGTTCATAGTAAGATTTCCTTACTTGACTCCAAAGTGTCTCTTTATTGTTTGTACAAACAAGAATCCAAGCAAGGCCCCCCTTTGTATATGGCTGGTATATCACTTAAGTGTCTTTATCTAGAATAGTCTCCTTTGTAATTTTCTTGGTTTTTTTTTTTTTTTTTTTGAGTCCGAGTCTCACTCTGTCACCCAGGCTGGAGTGCAGAGACATAATCATGGCTCACTGAAGCCTCGACCTTCTGGCTCAGGTGATCCTTCCATCTCAGCCTCTTAAGTAGCTGGGACTACTGATGTGTGTCACCACATCTGACTAATTTTTTAATTTTTTTGAGTAGGAATCTCACTCTGACAACCACCACAGCCTTGATTTGTTGGCTTAGATGATTCTTCTACCTCAGTCTTCCAAGTAGCGGAAATTACAGGCACGTGCCACCATACCTGGCTAATTTTTTGATTTATTGTAGAGACAAGGTTTCGCCAAGTTGCCCAGACTGGTCTTGAGCTTATGGATTCAGGCAATCCTCTTGCCTCTGCCTCCAAAAGTGCTGGGATTACAGGCGTGAACCACCACGCCCTGCTAATTTTTTTATTTTTGTAGAGACAAGTTCTCACTATGTTGCTTAGGCTGATCTTGAACTCCTGGTCTCAAACAATCTTCATGTCTCGGCATCCCAAAGTGCTGGCATTACAGGTGTGAGCCCCCGCACCTGGACTCCTTTTTCTTTTTTTTTCCCTTTTAGTTCCCCTACCCTTGATTTGTTGCAGAGAGCAGGTCAGTTGTCCCATATCAGCATGGGTCTGTTTGCTTCCTTATTGTGTCATATGCCTGTTCCTCTATCTCCCATAGTTCCATTAAGTATAAGTTAGACTGAAAAGTTTGACTAGATTCACTTTCAACTTTCTTTGACAAGAACATTTCCCAGAAGGTGCTATGTGCATTTGCATTTTATCTAGGGCTCACAATGTCTAGTTGAAAACAGGCATCTGGATTTGAAAAGGTAGCCCTTGGGAAGGAAAGACATAGGTTTTGGCACAGCTTTCAGATGTAGCAGAAAGCCTAACACTGTAAAAACAAGACTCATTGTTTCTGAAATTAGAAAGGGATGCTCCAGGCTGTGGGGAGAGGTCCACTGGGGGCTGGGGAAAGTGGGTGCATAAATTTTTGTGGTACCTAAGAAAAAATGGCCGACGTCTCCCCTCTTCCACCATCTGAATCCAGGTGAAGGAAAAGGTTTGTCGGTGGGCACAGTGGCTCATGCCTGACATCCCAGTACTTTGGGAGGCAAAGGGGAGAGGATTTCCTGAGCCCAGGAGTTTGAAATCAACCAGGGAAACTTGGCAAGACCTTGTCTCTGCAGTAAATAAAAAAAATTATTAATAGCCAGATGTGATGACACGCACCTGTAGTTTCAGTTACTTGAAAGGTTGAAGTGAAAGGATTGCCTGAGCCCAGCAGGGCAAGGCTGCAGTGGCCGTGAGTGTGAGTGTGCCACAGCACTCCAGCCTGGGTGACAGAGTGAGACTCCAACTCAAAAAAAAAGGAGAAAAAAAAAGTTTGTGGGAGGGATGAACACAGGGTCTTGTACCTCATCCTCCAGATAGACCCTCAAGAGGCAGCAAAAGCCCACAAGGAAAACTGGACTCTGGGAGTTAGTTGGGTCAATGTGGGCCAGGTCTCAGCAGCTTCACAGTGTCCTCCCTTGCACACCAGACACTATGCCCCAATGTCACCTCCCTTGTCATCTTGAAGCCATGTGAGCCCCTGGAAATAGGAAGGAATCTTGGAGAAAAATTCCAGCCAAAAAATGAACTGAGCTGCCATCTGCCAGCCAAATGGGGCCTTGAAAGAGAATTATGGTGATGTTACTGATAGAGAATAAAACATTTGACTGGTCTTTGCTTCTGGTTCCTGGGAAGGAGACTGACTCTCTTTGGCATTTCCCAAGTAAATGGAGTGGCTTTGTTATTCCTGAGCCTTCTGGATCACCTCTGAGTTTATATGAAGAGATGCGGTGATGACTTAGGGTGGGGGTTGGTCACTGGAAAGACCAACCACATGATTAGAGGGTTGGGGGCTTTGGGCCAGCCTGACCTCTGGGGAGAGGATGTTGGAGATTGAGTTGAATCACGTGGCAAATAATTCATCAATTATGCCTGTGTCATGCAGCCCCACTGAAATTTCTGGTCGCAGAGTCTTGGGGAGCTTCCTGGTTGGTGAACACACTGGTAGTCCAGGAGGGTGACGTGCCAGGATTCCATGCAGAGAGGGCACAGAGGCTCTGCATTCTCAGACCTTGGCCCATGAGTCCCTTCACCTGGCTGGTCCTGGTCTCTATCTTTTTATTATAGAACTGTCCTTGTAAGTATAGTGCTTTCCTGATTTCTGGGAGACTTTCTAGATAATTCTTGGACTTGAGGGGGTCATGGGCGCCCTTGAATTTGTAGTTAGACAGAAGTGCAGGTGGCTTGGGAACTCCGTGAGTGTGGCTGACTTCTGAAGTAAGGGCAGTCTTGTGGAGAACTGAGCCCTAAATGTGTGCGGTCTGTGCTAACTCTGGGTGGCCAGGAGACCAGGAAACCTATATTGCAGGACACCAGTCGGGATCAGAATAGTTACTAAAAAATCAAGTTGCACTCTCACAGATGAGACCCGAGGACCTCCTAGGGTTGAGTTTCAAGAAGCTGAGGTCAGTAAAGCACTTCTCATGGTTCTTGGAGCATAGAAAACTTTTGGCAAATGTCTACTCTTTTTTTTTTTTTTTTGAGTTGGAGTCTCACTCTGTCACCCAGACTGGAGTGCAG
>NW_007064754.1:88030-114130 GCF_000164805.1 Carlito syrichta
AGGCAATCCACTTACCTCAGCCTCCCAAAGACGTGGGATTACAGGCTGAGCCACCGAGCCCGGCTTCAAATGTCTACTCTTATTGTTGTTTATTATTAATATAGTTTTTGGGGAAAGTCTTGATCTGTGAGTCTCTCCTCAGGTAGATTCGAGTTCTTTGATTCTACCATATCATCTTCTTTTTCATGGTAGGAGGGGAGAAATGGAAGATTCTTGGAAGGTTCATCTTGACCTTGTGTCTTTCTTTCATGAATGTTCATTCATTCATTCATTCACTTTCTTTTGCACTTTCTTTTATTTTAGAACTGTGGAGTACATGGGAGGATTTGCCACATAAGTAAATTGCATGCAGGTGAGGTTTGGTCTTTTAGCCTTTTAGCAAGCCCTCTCTGGCCTGGCAGTGGACATGGCATCCAATGGTAGACACTCTCCCTCCTCCTGCTAGCAGTGCCCGGTGTCAGTTGTTCCTGCCTTTGTGCTCATGTGCCCAATGTTGAGGACACACTTATGAGTAAGAAAAAGTGGTGTTCAGTTTTGTGTTTCTGTGATAGTTCACTTAGAAGAATGGTCTCCAGCTGCATCCATGTTGCTGCAAAGGACATGATTTCCTTCTTTACAGCTGCATAATATTCCATCATGTATATGTACATTTTCTTTATTCAGCCTATTTTCAATAGGCATCTGTATTGGTTCCATGTTTTTGCTATTGTGAATAGTGCTACAATGAACATACGTGTGCAGGTGCAGGTGTCTTTTTGGTAGAGTGATTTACATTCATTCACTTATGAATTTCTTCACAAGCTATGTTTACTTGTGGGTCTGGCACTGTGGCTGTGGGAATACAAAAGTATCGCCCTCCTGGTGCTTACTTATTATGTGTGAGGCAACCACTGCTTATATTCGTAAACTTTCAATTACATGATAACCAGGTAATTAATATCACAGTAAGAATATTATAAACATCATGGAGTAAAATGTCACAGCATTAGAAAGATAGGAGGGTTTCGCTCATAAGTGGACCCTGAACATTTACTATAATACTATAAGAAAGGGATTGGCAGTAGCGGGTTACTGCTGGGATAGGGGTGGGAATACAACATCAATAAATGTAGCTGATCTCAAACCAGGCAAAGTAGGGACCAAAGGGAGGCCCAAACTTTACCTGTACATGATCACTTGTATACCTAATCCTGAACTGTACCCCACATCTTTAAAATAAAATATCTTTTAAAAATACATACATACATATAGGAATGCTGGAAGGAGGAGTGAACATTTTATTTTAATTAATTAATCAATTTACATTTATTTATTTATTTTCGAGTCAGGGTTTCACTCTGTCACTCAGGCTGGAGTTCAGTGGCACGATCACAGCTCACGCAATCCTCCCACCTTAGCCTGCCCTGTGGCTGGGACTACAAGTACATACCACCATGACCTGCTATTTTTTGTTTTTATGTAGAGATGAGGTCTCTCTATGTTGCCCAGGCTAGTCTTCAACTCCTGGGCTCAAGTGATCCTCCCTCCTTGGCCTCCCAAAGTGTAGGAATTACAGGTGTGAGCCATCGCACCCGACTTAAAGATTAAAGTTTTAACTGGGGGTTGAGGCAGATCACTCTGGGATGAGAACATCTTAGGGAAGATTTGAGGAAGGTGAGGGAGTGAGTAGTGAGGATATCTGGAGATGTGTGTTTCAGGGAAAGGAAACAGTGCAAAGACCTTGCATGATGGAGGAACATAGGAGGTTGATGTGCATGGACTAGAGTTAGCCAGGGAAAGTAGAATGTTTGAGGCTAGACAGGGGATGTAGTGCCTCAGAACATCTTGAAGACTTTATCTTTGACTCAGAATGCAAGAGAAGAGCCCCTGGAGGGTTCAAAGCAGAGAGTTGACTTGATCTGATTTAGGATTTTAAGGGACCATACTGTCTGCTGTGTTAAGAATAGATTGCAAGGGACTGGAGGCAGTGGCTCATGCCTGTAATCCCAGCATTCTGGGAGGCCCAGGCGAGAGGATAGCTTGAGCCCAGGAGTTCAAGAGCAGTCTGGGCAACATAGTGAGACCTTGTCTCTACACAAAATTAGCTGGACGTGGTGGCACATACCTGTAGTCCCAGCTACGTGGGAGGCAGACACAGGATGATTGTTTGAGTCCAGGAGGTGGAGGCTGCAATGAACCATGATGTTGCCACTGCACTCCAGCTTGGACAACAGAGTATGATCCCAACTCAAAAAAAAAAAGGGAAGAAAGAAAGAAAGAAAGAGAGAGAGAGAGAGAGAGAGAGAGAGAGAGAGAGAAAGAAAGAAAGAGAAAGAAAGAAAGAAAGAAAGAAAGAAAGAAAGAAAGAAAGAAAGAAAGAAAGAAAGAAAGAAAGAAAGAAAGAAAGAAAGAAAGAAAGAAAGAGACTGCGTGGGGCAGGGAGGGGACCAAGAGAAGGTACTGTGAGAATCCAGGCACCATGCGATGGGGCCCTGCTGGAGGTAGAGGCATGAGAAGAGGTCATATCCTGGCTATATTTAGAAGTTTAGGATTTGCCAACAGCTTGGATGTGAGGTGAGAGAGAGCGTGGAGCCGAAGATGCCTCCAGAGTTTTGGCCTGAGTCACAGCTGCCACTCAGTGCGGTAGAAAAGACTACGGCGACCTTCTAGGTAACATCTGCTAGTCCTGCAAAGTCATGACCTGCCTGGCCATCCGCAGGTGGCTTTATCACTTTTCATTTCTACCAAAACAGCCCTGTCTATTCTAGCCCACGGTTTTACTTCTATAGAAATGTCAGCTGATTGTTTTTTCTTCCAGCTTTTTGGAGATATAATTGACAAATAAAAATTATATATATATATTCAGAGTGTACAAAGTGATGTTTTGGTATAAATACACCTTATAAAATGATGACCACAACTGAACTAATTAATGTATACATAACCTCATATAGTTACTTTATGTGTGTGTTTGTATGGTGAAAACACTTAAGATCAACTCTCTTAGCAAATTTCCAGTATATAATACATCATCATCGTCATCATCATTATTATTATTTTGAGTCAGAATCTCACTTTGTTGCTCAGGTCAGAGTGCAGTGGCATAATCACGGCCACCACATCCTCAACCTGCTGGGCTCAGGTGATTTTTCTACCTCAGCCTTCTAAGTAGTTGGAACTAGAGGCACACCACCACACCCAGCCAAGTTTAAAATTTTTTGTAGAGATGAGGTCTCACCAAGTTGCCTAGGTTGGTCTCAGACCCCTGGGGCTCAGGCAGACCTCTCCCCTCTGCCTCCCAAAGTGCTGGGATTGCAGACACAAGCCACTGCACCCAGTTTGCAATACATTATTATTAACTGTAGTCAGCATACTGTACATTAGGTCTCCAGAACTTATATATTAGCTGCAAATTTGTACTCTGTGACCAACTGCTCCCCATTCTCCTCTCCTGATCCCTGATAACTATTATTCTAATCTCTGCTTCTGTGTATTCAACTATTTTGGATTTCATACATAAGTGATATTATGCAGTATTTGTCTATCTGTTACTGACTTACTTCACTTAGCATATTATCTTCTGGCTCATCCATGTTGTTGCAAATGGCAGGATCACCTTTTTTAAAGGCTGAGTAATATCATTATCGTTGATGGAAAACAGTATGGCAGTTCTTCAAAAATTAAAAAGAGTAGCACTGGATGTGGTGGCTCATGCCTGTAATCTCAGCACTTTGGGAGGCTGAGGTGGGAGGATTGCTTGAGTCCAGGAGTTGGAGACCAGGCTGGGTAACATAGCAAGACCTTTCTCTATAAAATATCAAAAAGTTAGCCAGGCATTGTGGTGCACACCTGTAGTCTCAGCTACTTGGGAGACTGAGGCAGAAAGCTCGCACTCTAGCCTGGGTAACAGAGTGAGACCTCAACTTAAAAAAAAAGAAAAAATTAAAAAACCCAGCAATCTCTTTTCTTACATATCCCTGAAGGAAATAAACTCAGTACCTCAGAGAGATATCTATTCCTGTGTTCACTGCAATGTTCTCCACAGTATCCAAGATATGGAAACTGTTTTTGGTAAGACAAGCGTTTGGTCTGTCCATAGAGATCTCCCTTGGAGGTCATTCATTTTAGGCATTTGTTTAGGAAAGGAGAAACTACTTTTAGAAAAGAGTGGAGGATGCTAAACATTCTCAGATACACAGCTAGATATGGATTCTTCCAAGACTAATGCTGGGGCAGCCACTATTTACATTTATAAACTTTCAACACAGCAGCTCACTGTAAGTTGGCAGATGGGGAGGGGTCCTCCGTGGACGTATGACCTTGGTTATATTCTATGAACTTCCCAAGAGTCAATTTTCATCACCTTAAAGTGCAAATAATGCCAGTAACAATGTGAGAGAGAGAGAGATGAAGATTACATAAGCTAATCCATATTTACAATCAATAAATGGTTATTCTAATCAGCAAAATAAGGATATTATTTTATGTCACTTTTTCCACCTTTCCCTGGAAAAATGACTGCCCCTTTTATCTATGCATGTGTGTATGTATATATGCATATACATAGAAATTTTTTAATGTGAGGGTAATTAAAAATCCCTTTTAATTTTAGGTTTATCCTTTGGAGTTGAGCTCTGTCTTTTCACATCATTTCTGTATCAGATACATTAAAAAAATAGTAATGTAAGCCAAACTTTGCTGTGTGCTATTTGGGAGGCTGAGATGGGAGGATTGCATGGACAGCCTGGGCAAGATAGTGAGGCCCTATCTCAAAAATATGTATAAATAAAGTTGATAGAAATACTAATGTGCTATTTTCCTCTTTATTTCATCCTCTCTTGCTCTAAAAATATTATATTCTTTGCAATGTATTTGCAAGGTCATTTTGAAATGCCTTTGGAAATACAGTCTCAGCGTTTGTGCACTGGTTTTGCCTACTCAAATCCTAGGCTGATAAAGGGTTATGTGACATTGCAGTATGTTCTCTTTTGGAAATCCACTGACGGTCTCTGATAGGACAGTATGGCCTTTCTGATAGCATTTGGGAGCCCATCAAGATGTCCAAGCATGCTTACTTATTTTAATGCTCAGATGAATGGCACTTATTTGAATATTACGTAGATGGTGAATACTTAGGTATTTAGCTTTCTTTTGATATTAGAATTAAGGTTTAAATTTCCAGAGACTTTAAATTGCTTTTACAAATGAATTTCCAAATTGCACAGGAAAATCGTAGACTAAAAACCTTCACAAGTGGTCAAAACAGAAAGCATCCTACAAACCCAATGTGGAAGATGCTCTTTAATACTAAAATAGCATCACCAGAAGTAAGAGTATGTATGTGTTCCCTCTCTGCCTTACATTTTGTGCAGGGTTACTTGAAGTAACGGAACTTTGCTAGAAATATCTTGCTAATGTCTTTTCTTACCCTCTGAAAAGAGTTTCCCAAGAACTGCATACTGAAACATTGTCTTTAGGATTATTTACTAGTTTTTAATTTTTAAATCAGTTTCCATTGAAGAAGTCATTTAAGTAGTGGTGTAATTTATTATCATTCATTTTTGGTGGCTTAGAGTGTATATTTGCAGAGCAACAAGGTAGCAGCAAAGAAAGTCTTTGAATACAGGCACAGTGTGCATCATATGACGGGGGACCTAAAAAACCTGGAATTATTTTTTGGAGGATGGGCCTGTTGTAGTACACGCTTCCCCAGTTAGATAAGTGCTCAAGGAACTCATTAGCATCAGTGTACCAGCTAGCATTGTGAGCGCTGCATTTGTCTTCAATTATTTCTTTTTTTAGATTCTTTCAACATGTTTGCCCATTTCATGATGGGTGATTTATGAATGCACCTACCCACACTTCAATGAGTGTTCAGCAGTTGTTGACCAAACTGCATAGATCTCATACCCCACCTTCCCTATTTATGTGAGTCTTTTTTGTTGTTGTTGTTTCCCTGGATGAAAAAAGTCCTCAGAGGGAAATGTTTTGCCAGTGTGGAAGAGGTGAAACAAAAAATGACAGAAGCAATAAAAGGCATCAAATTGACGTGTTCAAAAACTGTTTTGAGCAGTGGAAAAAGTATCTCGATAGGCGTATTATATCAAATGGAGAGTACTTTGAAGGTGACTGAAGTTTAAACAGGTAAGAATAAATACACAATTTTTGATGAATAAATTTCTTTTTTGGGGAGGTTCTCCCCCTCGTACCTGTTTATTCGCTTTGGGTGAGCATCTATTTCCTAAGGGGATATGACACCAATGTTGTGAGTTAGTTGCTCGCTTAATTTTTTCTAAAATTTTTAATGACATTTTTCCTCAGATTGGTAATATGAACATTTTATAATAAAAAATTTTTTTTTTTTTGAGTTGGAGTCTCACTCTGTCGCCCAGACTGGAGTGCAGTGGCCGCTCTTGGACACCGCAGCCTCGACCTGCTGGGCTCCGGCGATCCTTCTGCTTCAGCCTTCCAAGTAGCTGGAATTACAGGCACGCGCTACCACGACCCGCTGATTTTTTTTTTATTTATTGTAGAGATGAGGTCTCTCTGCCCAGGCGGGTCTCGAACCCACGGGCTCAGGCAATCCACACACCTCAGCCTCCCAAAGGCGCGGGATTACAGGCTGAGCCACCGAGCCCGGCTTATAATAAAAATTTTAAAGCACAATTTTGGAATTTAATGTGAAAAGTGGAGAGAATAGTTTTATGAGTTCCTATATCTCACACCAGACAACTTCCACAATTATTCACACATGGCTGGTCTCATCTGTAATCCCAGGCTGTTAAGGTATTTTGAAGCAAATCCAAACTTCACGTTATTTTACTCATAAACATTTTAGAAGATAAAAGAGAGACTTTAAAAGAACATAACAAGATAGAACAAAGATCATTTATTTTGAAATCCTGGCTTGCAGACTGTTGCTAATTCCAGCATCACTTTGTCATCATTGACTTGCTACCTGGCACGTATTTATTACATTCAATAAAACTGCATACTCTTCTGTTTCTATAATCTGGGTCTGTGTTTTGAAAAGAGGATTTATTTATTCAACAAATATTTGCTAATTCCTACTATGAGCCAGGAATGTACTATGCCGTGAAAATTCAGAGATAAAACACCCCAGGCAGGGAGAGAATCAGGTAAATCAGCCTTGATGCAAATGCAGATACAAATATAGCTTGATACATTCTATGGAAGAAGTGTGTACAGGTTGTTTTGTGTCTGGGAAATAATTCTTCCTCTTGCTCACAACTTTTAAAAAGGCACTTTGGTTGGGTGCACTGGCTCATGCCTGTAATCTCAGCATTTTGGGAGGCCAAAGTGAGAGGATTGCCTGAGCTCAGGAGTTTGAGACCAGCCTGGGAAACACGGTGAGATCTGGTCTCTACAATAAATAAAGCTTAGTTGGGTGTGGTGGTGCATGCCTGTAGTCCCAGCTATTATACTTGGGAGGCTGAGGTGGGAGGATCACCTGAGTGCAGGAGGTTGAGGCTTTGGTGAGCTATGATTGTGCCACTGCACTCCGGCCTGGGTGACAGAATGAGACTCCAAAAAAGAAAACAAAAAACAGTGTTTTCAGCAGGTCATTGTGTTGAAAAAATATATTTTTTAAAAAGGGCACTTTGATCCTGGTCAAATTTCAAGTGTTGATTATAAATTAATTTAGGATATATAATACATAATCCATTTTAGTTATTGCTAGGTTTATCACTAGCTAACCAGCTAACTAACTAACTAAAAAGGGTCTTTCTCTATGCAAGCATCTCCAGTGAAATGACTTGACTTGTTTCCCTTCAGTTTCTTCCCCACCCCTGCACGCATTCCTTTGGTTTGGTGGGAGAAACACTTCAAATGAAAGCTGTTCTTGGAAGTGAGGGGGGGCAGGAGAGCAGGGACACAGAGGGGATGGCAGGGCAGGTACCCCAGGGACTCGGTATGGCCAGGTCACCCTGGAACTCTCTGAGTGGTGGGAGGTACCACCAGTTGCCTGAATTTGAAGATGAAGTGACTAAAACACTGTCAAATGCCTGTGACACGCACACACACATGCACGCGTGCACTGTCTCAATCTCAATCTCTGAGAGTTTCACGTTTATCATTTGGGGTCCAGATGGCCCCAGGCTGGTGGGCAGTAGGCAGTGGCGGCTGCCTCCTTGGGCAGGGGTCCCTCACCCTTTTCCATGCCCATGTTCCTCTCTATTCCGCTCCTTGGGTCTCTGGCACCTGCTGAGTGAGAAGCCCAGATCCGCATTAGAAGCTGCTGCTCTTTGGCCCCGGGGAGGGCGGAGGCCTCTGGTTTGGGGAATGGAGAGACAGCCATTCCCAGGATCACTCTTATCTTTCCTTCCTTCTCTCAGGGCTGGGATCTCTGGCCTGGATCCTGACTTGGTGATCCCCTGCCTGTCTGCAGCCCTGTGTGCTGAGCCAACCCCCCCACCCCAGCTCCAGGGTACGATGCTTGGGGTCCAGGCCCTGAGCTGTAAGCTGGTTAATTAACATCAAAGCCCGGGAAGCCCTATATGTTCCCAGCACTTTGTGCTGCTCTGACCTCCCACTTCCCTGACTCCCAGGCCAGGCAGAGATCCCACCTTCCTACCTTCCTGCTGTCCTTGGAGACGCCCCTTCCTAAGCATCCTATCATGGGATTATAAGGTAGTTGTCACCAGTCTAGGTAAGTCCTTCACTCTACCCTGCCTGCAGGCCAGGTGGGGACAGGTGTGAGGGATGTGGGAGAAGACAGCTCCCGCTGGAGACTGCTGGACCCTGCCTCACTGGCCGCAGACCCTGGGGCCACGTCCCTTCTTTGTCCAGAGCAGGGACAGCCCCCATGAGGACCTTTATATGGTGATCCTCGAATCTCAATTGGGCTCTCCTGAATGCAGAGCCTGAGACTATTTGAGTATAGGTGTATTATCTGGGGGTACTCCAAGAAGCAGGAATGGGGGAGAAGGAAGAGAGACACAGAGGGAGGGAAAATCCATCACCAAGATTGCTGCTGGAGACAACGGGGCTCTTGCAGATGAGGAAAAGGTCCTTACGAGTGTAGCCGCCAGGTGGCTCAGAATGTGGGAAGTGTACGCAGATGTGCCCATCATTTGCTGCGTGGATAGGTGCGGCTGGTGGGGCTCGAGGGAAGTCCTAAATAGCCATGGAAGGTGGTCTCATCCAAACAGTGGGTCTAGATTCTTCCTCCTAGTCAAACTGACTTAAATTCATCCAATTTAGCAAATTCTGGTTGAACTACCTACTGGACTCCATAGAGTCCAAAGATATCAACTATAAGGCATGCTGTTATTTTAAGACGCTCTTAAAAAAAAGCTACCGATTCAACAGTAACCCACTAAGCAATGGAAGACACTTTCCCAGGTCAGAGACATGAATGTGTAGAAAGAATGTGGGTCTTGGGATGCGGACTGTATGTGCTACAGCCTAATGGGCGTCATGGGGATCATGTTCTAGAAACTGCTTTTGTTCCCAGGAGAGGAGGAAAAACCATGCAGAGAGATGGCAATAATATCAAGTAAGAAAAGGATGGGGGAGCAAAGCAAGCGCCTTCAGACCACAGAGGAAGGAGAGATTAATTCCAGTAGGGAGGAATCAGGGAGGCCTTCCTGGACTAGGGGGTGGTATCTGAGCTGGGTTCAGATGATGGCAGGATTTGGACTATTGGGAATGAAGGGAAAGGCATTCCTGACAGTGGGAATAACACAGGCAAAGGCTCTGAGTGTCCTAGAAATAAACTGATTGAGCTGGGCTCGGTGACTCAGCCTGTAATCCCACGCTTTGGGAGGCTGAGGTGAGTGGATTGCCTGAGCCCGCGGGTTCGAGACCCGCCTGGGCAACTTGGCGAGACCTCATCTCTACAATAAATCAAAAATTAGCCAGGGGTGGTAGTGCGCGCCTGTAGTTCCAGCTACTTGGAAGGTTGAGGCAGAGGGATCACCAGAGCCCAGCAGGTGGGGAGCGGCTACTGCACTCCAGTCTGGGTGACAGAGTAAGACTCCAACTCAAGGAAAAAAAAAAAAAAGAAAGAAATAAACTGATTGTTCTCGTTTGAGATGTAGAGTTTGCGGGTGAGCATAAATGAAAAGTCAAAAATTAGAAAAACAATAAACATGCCCCTTGATCCAGAAATCTCCCCCATCCCCCTACCCCCAATGCATGGCCAAGAGATACTTACGCTTGAGTACACTGGGAGACAGATACGTCAGCATTCTCTGTGACTCTGGTGATGATAGCAAAGAACAAAAACAAAAGATAAAAAACAAGAATGCTTCATCACAAGGAAAAGAGCAATGGGCGGACAACAGCCTGCTCAGAGTGTCTCTTTAGAAATATTCACCTGGGTGGACAGCGGCAGGGGAAGACTGAGGCAGGATAGTTCAGATGAGAGGCAGTGAGGTTCTGAGCCTGGATGGTGGTGGTGAGAGCAGAGAAGGGAGGGTGAATGGCACTGTGGGGGAATGGCACTGACAGAGAAGGCAATGGGAATAGCGACTGGGAACTTGGGACAAGGAGCAGGGTTTTTTTGTTTTCTTTCTTTTCTTTTTCTGAGTTGGGGTCTTACTCGTCACCCAGGCTAAGTGCAGTAGCATGTTCACAGCTCACTTCAGCCTTAACCTCCTGGTCCCAGGCATTTTCTTCTGACTCAGCCTCCTGAATAGCAGGGACTATAGGTGTGTGCCACCACACCTGGCTAATTTTTTGATTTTTTTTTTTTTGAGTTAGTCCCAAATGAGAGACTGAGGTGGAAGGATTGCTCGAGCCCAGCATGTTGAGGCTGCGGTAGCTGTGAGCGTGCCACTGCACTCCAGCTTGGGTGACAAAGTGAGACCTCGACTCAAACAAAGCAAAATAAATCAAAAAAAGAGTTGGGGATCTTGCTCTGTTGCCACGAGTGCAGTGGAACAATCATGGTTCACTGCAGCTTTGAACTCCTAGCCACAAGTGATCCTCCTGCCTCAGCCTCCCAAAATACTGGGATTACAGGCATGAGTTATCATGCCTGGTTTACTTTTTTGCTTCTGGGTGTTGCTATGACAACCAGAACAAAAAGGTGGTGCCTGACAGCACAGTAGCAATAACTGTTGCTTTTTGCCCAGACCTCTGGGGACTTGCTCAGCCCTTCTGGCTTATGTGTAAACTTGGAAGTTCAGAGGAAGTAGCATTCCTTGGGGCAAACCTTGACCAAGGGCGGGGGTGGGGAGCGGGGGCAGGAGATGACAAATACAGCTTTCTTCCATCGATGTCTTGAGTGGATAATTCTGAGGTGCCTTCTACACACTTCCTTGAAAGGGTCTCCAAGGCAGCCAGCCCCAGCCACCCACTATGGTAACCAAGCTGGTAACCCCGCCTGGGCTGCCATTTCCTTCTCCCTCTCTCATTCCTCCCAGCCCCATTGCTGTTCCCTGCTGATCTCTTCCTAATCTGCACATCAGCCCTTGTCACAGGCCCTGCTTCTGAGGGGAGCCCAAGCTAAGAAACCCCTTGGGTACCCCTCCTAGTTCTTTCCCATCCGCTAATCCACATCTGTACCACCTCTCACCTCACAGTGGCTCACCTAGTGGATTTGACTCTAATCTTGTTCTGTTTTAATCTATTGACCGCATTTTAGCCTGGATGATCCCTATTAAGTGGAAATCTGCTTATATCACTTCTCTGCTCTAAGTATTTTTTTTACTCAGTGGCCCAATTGTAGCTCACGGTAGCCTTGACCTCCTGGGTTCAAGTGATCCTCTTGCTTCAGCCTCCCAAGTAGTTGGGGCTACAGGTGTACACCACTATGCCTGGCTGCTTGAAATTGTTGAGAGGCATCTCCTCACCTACAAAATACAGTCCAAGCTCCATAGCATGGAATACAAAATGCCCCATCACCTGATCCCTATCCCTCTCTCTCATATGTCATTTTCTTCCTCCTGTTCAACAGTGTGTTAACTCTAACCTGCTTTTGGTTTGCTTAATTTCACACCATTTCATACCTCAGTACTTTTAGTCATATTCTTTCTTGCTTGAATGCTGCTGCCTTTGTCGGCCACTCTTCACATGCTTTTTTTTACATTTAATTTTTAGGAGTCAGGGTCTCACTCTGTTGCCCAGGCTGAGTGCAGTGGCACAATCATGGCTCACCACAACCTCAGCCTCTTGGGCTTAGGTGATTTTCCTGTCTCAGCCTCCTAAATAGTTGAAACTATAGGTGTGCACCACTACGCTGGCTAATTATTTTTATTTTTGTAGAGATGAAGTCTTGCTAAGTTGTACGGGCTGGTCTTGAACTCCTGGGCTCAAGTGATCCTCCCACTTCCCAAAGTGCTGGGATTATAGGTATGAGCCATTATGTCTGGACTTCACATGCTTTTTAAGACTCAACTTGGGTATAACGTGTGGTCATTCCTGGTTCCCTACCGTGGCACTCTGCTTATCCAACCACTGCCTACCGCCTCTGCTGAGCAATGCCCTTGTTATCTGAGTTCCTTCAGGGGAGGAACCATGTCTAGTTAACTCTATGTCTCCACTGCTAACACTCTACCTGGCATAGAGCAAGTACCCAAGAAATTAATTTTTGGATTGTAGTCTAAATTAAATCCCATTGATAAAAGCTTTATGTTGGCCACATCTCTTAGTTGGTGGTTCCATGGGATAATAGCACTGGGGAAGGGCTGTTGAATTTGGCCTCAGCTGCAGGGCAAGGAGGGGATTAGACCTCACTTGCGGGTTGCTGTGCATTGGCATTGCCCTCATGGCTCGGGCCTTGTCTGGGGGTTCCTCTGTCTTCAAAAACACACATCCTGCTCTCCAGCACCAAAGTCTGCATTCGTTTCTTAGGGCTGTCATAGCAAAGTAGCCCATACTAGGTGGCTTAAAACAACAAGGTGTCAGCAGGGCCGTGCTCCCTTCAAGGTGTCAGCAGGGCCGTGCTCCCTTCCTTGCCTCTTCCAGCATCTGGTGGTGGCCAGTAATCCTCGCCACTCCTTGGCTTATGGTTTCATGACTCCAGTACCAGACTCTGTTGTCATATGGCCATCTTCCCTCTGTGTGTCTCCAACTTTCTTTTTCTTCTTCCTCTTCTCCTCCTCTTCCTTGTTCTTCCTCTTCCTCCTCTTTCTTCTTCTTCCTTCTTCCCTCCTCTTTCTCCTCCTCCTCCTTCTTTTTCCTCCCCCTCCTCCTCCTTCCCCTCTCCTTCCTCTTCCTCTTCCTCTCCACCTCCTCCTCCTCCTCCTACTTGTCAGAATCTCACTCAGTTGCCCAGACTGGTGCAGTGGCATGATCACTGCAACGGGCTGGGCTCAGGTGATCCTTCCACTTCAGCCTTCCAAGTAACTGGAACCACAGGTATGAGCACCACCATGCCCAGCTAATTTTTCTTATTGTAGAGACAAGGTCTTGGCAAGTTGCCCAGGCTGATCTCAAACCCCTGGGCTCAGGCAATTCTCTTGCTTCCACCTCCCAAAGTGCTGGAATTATAGTCGTGAGCTACTGCATCCAGCAACTTTCTTTTTTCTTACAAGGACATCTGTCATTAGATTTAGGGCCCATAAGAATCCATTATGACCTCATCTTAGCTTGATTACATCTACCAAGACCCTATTTTCAAATGAGGGCATATTTGCTGGGGCCTGGGGTTAATACTTCACTGTATCTTCTGGGGGGGGGGGACACAATTCCACCCCAACAACTATGATTCACTGAGTACCTTCTGTGTGGCAGGGATAGTGGTTGGTATATTACATGCAGAATCATATGCAGTTTTTTCCACAACCCTGCTGGGGAGGCAGTATTATCAACATGATTTTGTGTTGTGGCTACTGAAGCTGAGAGCAGCCACACAGCTTGTGAAATAAGACCACTATGTGGTGTGTGTTGTGCACCTTCAGACCCCATGGCACTGAACAAGATGGTTTTGAGGGGGATACAAAAAAGGGGACCAGGTCGTTACCTTCAGCAAGTGGAAGTTTTTTTTTTTATTAGCATTTCATTATCTTGCACAGGTGGTGTCAGAACTAACTAAAAAAACAAACTATCTAAAAAAAAAGTCAGAATTTGTATAAGAAAAACATACACGATGTTGAATCAGTCTCAGAATCAGACATGGAGCAAGACCTAGACTACTTTTATTTCCTGAAGGTTCTGAAATATGAGGAGGAAAAAAGAAAGAACAAAAAAAGAAGGAATGTAAAAGCAGAGTTGCAGAAAGTGTGAGGGTATCTTACATGTTTACAGTGAACAAGTGAATACTTGGATGTGTCAAAACCATGCAATGTCAACTCTTGGCAGGGTGATTGATGCCTGTAATCCCAGCACTCTGGGAGGTGAAGGCAAGAGGATTGCATGAGCCCAGAGGTTCGAGACCAGCCTGGGCAACTTGGAAGACCTCGTTCCTACAATAATTTTTTTAAAAATTAGCTAGGCATGGTGGCATGTGGCTGTGGTTATAGCTACATGGAAGACTGAGGTGGAAGGATTGCTTGAACCCAGTAGGTTGAGGCTGTGGTGGCCATGAACGTGCCACTGCACTCCAGCCTGGGTGACTCAAAAAAAAAAAGCAACAAACAAAAACCCACACATAATTCCAGAGCATTTAGCCTCAATTGGAGGTAATGTGCAAAACCTGAGAAGCGATGCCTTCTGGGAATGTGATCTCTGGTTCTGGGCTGAACCCTGAACCGCAGAGAATGGTGAAGTGAGCAGCACGTGGTTGTCAATCAAGGAATAGGGGTAGGCACTGCTGGACTCCATTCTGCCAGAAGAACTGCCAGTCTCCCAGGGCACAATAACCAGCACGGGTGGGCAGACAACATGAGGGGCAGGAAGGGAGGGTCTGCCCTGGCTAATTTAGCAGTTGATGACCCCATTTCCCTCTCTTTCAGCCGAAGATCCCCCAGATGTCCCGGGAGAGCCATTGGATGTGCTCAACTCTGGATTTTCATGCTTCTGCCAGGTTTAGAACCAGAACAGTGGTTTTCATTCATTCCTTTTTTTTTTTTAAAGAGAAACTTTTTCCTGGAGAACCTAAAGCTTATGGCTTCAAAATGAATCCAGAAAAAAAAAAAATCCTTGTTGTGAGGGGAAAGAGAGCTGCCAGCCTAAACACAGCACTGGAAGCTTGGATTCCAGCGAAAGTGGAATAACCCATTCTGCATTCTGATCTTGGAATGCATGTCTCCACCTACCACCAGAACTACGTGGCTCCCTTCTTAACCTGCAGAATCAGAATCTGGGTAGAGTTAGGGTGGGGCTAGAGGATCATAGGTGGTTTTTTTATGCACTCAGACCAGTGTCCATCATGCTAAGCTTTTGGTAGCAAAAGGGTGGAGGTAGATTGGAGAAGATGGCGGTAAGTTGCCATTTCATGGGTGCTGCTTCTCGAGAGCAGGGGAGTCAGTGAAAGTGACTGGTTGGGGGAGGCCTGCATGCTTGGTTGGTGGAGGGGGTGCCACTGTGCCAACTCTGGGAATCGAGGAAAGAAGCTTCTCATGGCCGATTGAGAAGACTGAGTCAGGCAGCATTCCCTGAGCCTCTATCTACTGAATATTTCTGGTCCTAGTATCAGTCTGTTGCCTGGCCATATATTCCAGTTACTATTGCTGTGCAACAAATTGCCCCGAAATTTAGTGGCTTGGACAACAATAATTGTTTTATTATCTCTCACATTTACTGTGGGTCACAAATTCAGAAAAGGTTCATCTGAGTGGTTCTGTCTTGGGGTCTCTCATGCAGTTGTTGTCAGCTGGTGGCTAGGGCTGGAAATCAGAGATCAGCAGTTGGGGGCTGACTATCCTTTTCTTCCTCTCTGTGTGTATTCTCACATTCCTCTCTAGGAGGTCTCTCCGTGTCAGACTGTTGGGCATCCTCACAACATGGCCACCTCCCTGACATTTTCATAGCATGGTGTCACAGGCCCTTGCCTCTGTGTTCCAGTGAACAGGATGGAAACAGTATCACTTTCAATGACTCAGCCTTCAAAGTTACACAACATCACTTCTATCAGTCTATCGATTAGTTATAAGGCTGCCCAGATTCAAGAGGAGTGGGCCTAGATTCCCTGTCTCTCAATAGGAGTATCAAAGTTGCATTATAGATGATCATGTGAGATAGGAGCTATTTTTGCAGCCATCTTAGAAAATTATATATAATATATGCCACATTCTAAATTAAAACATTATTTTAATTAATTAATTGTCAGACAATGTAACAGGGTTTGAGGATGGCACATCTCCCACATGTGCATGAATACTTAACTATCATGCTTATGAACTACAAAAGGATCAAAATCATATTTTAAAAACAGAAAATTCCTCTTCTGATCAATCAGTTTGTCAGTAGAGGCTGCCTGTCTTTGAATGGTTTTCAAGGAGTTAGAATCCTTCATTTTGAAATAGGGCACTGGAAAGTCTCTCTTCTTCTGAGAATATGTCAAGTGAATTTTAAGGCCTAAGCCATAAAATAGTATTCCTTCAGGCATCACTTAAAAAGTTTTTTGCTTGCATGTGCATGCTTAGAGGCATATGACAAACACTTCTTCCCGTTTTATTGGTGAGGAAGCTGAGGTTCAGAGAAGAGACTCAAAGCCCAGCATAATAACAGAACTGGGACTAACTAGGATGAAGTGTTTCTGGTTTCCATAATAAAGTCCCCCTCTAAGTGATCCCTGGGGCTGTGGGGAAGGGGTTCCCAGTTTTCAGGAGTCATTTTGCAATGAGAGCTAATGATGTGCAAAACTCATCCGCATCTGAAAGTAGTCGGCTTCCTTGCTCAGAGACCACCAGTGGCTACCCAGCATCAACAGGACCAGGTCTAAATCTCTCTGCAGGATGTTCAGGGCCTTCCATGATGTGATGGGTACATATATCTTTATACACATGTATATAACATTTCTCAAAGTTAATTTATGCCTGGTGAAGTCTGGTGAAGGCATTTGATAACGATAACAGCTTCTGGAAAGATCACTGCCCCTCTGCTCCCCCCCACCACCCGGACCCACCCTCTCTTCCTTGAAGAGCTCTTGTCAGTTTTAACAAAGGAGAGAAACCCACTCTGAAATTTCCTTTGTTCCATCCAAGGAATGAAATTGAAAGAGAATAGGCTTCGCTGTCTGGGCTGACAAGAGGCGTGACGGGAGTGGGGGCAACAGGCTACCGAGGAGGCCTGAGGAATCTTGGGGAAGTTTCCATATGCTGGGCAGTCTCTGAAAGAACTTGAAGCCAACTGCGCTCTTTTGGACGGTGCTTGTTCCGTGCCGATCCAATATGTCTCAAGCGGCCCATGAAAATTTTACTACATTTTGTCCACCCGTGGATATCATGACCTAATGTGACCCAATCAGAAATCTGTTTTGGCAATGTTTTCAGAGGGGATTGGAACGGCCTGGACCAGGGCTGAATTGACAGTGTTTGCTTTAATCAGGAATGATGGCTTCTGGTGGGAATCGGACGCAGGTGGTACAGGGAGCCGTGAACTTTGTCACAGAGCAATGACTTCTGTAAGATTCACAGCAGTTCCTTCCAATTCTGTCTGAATGAGCTGGAGTGACTACAAATGTGTCCTATGGGCTGCAAGTAATGCTGGGAATGGATCCTGAACTCATGGGAGGAAAGCTTAAATGGGTGAATCATGGATTGTCTTAAAGGTTTGTAAATATTTTACCTGATTCTTTGAATAACTCAGATTTAAATAAATGAAAATAAATGAAAAATATGGACCTTTATTTCCGGTTCATTGCAATTCATCTGTTTGGGAGATATGTATTCTCATTTGTCATTGACCCTCTTATGGTTGCTCAAGTTGCCCCCAAGGAACAGAGGATTTTACCTGGTTCCCAAAATGATGATGAACGCTGAAGCCTTTGAAAATCTCAGATTTTTGTCAGTGTTTCTAAATGTGAAGGCATATCAACAAGTTCATTTGGATTATTATCCATTTGATTCAACATTAGGATGTCTTTGGGTCAGTATTTTTGGTCTGTTTTTATCACCATTCCTGTATTGTGTAGTCAGCCACTTTAAAGTTCATGCTTCTGATAGTTAATCAGTTTCTTGTTAACTTGTCAGAGGGAGCCTAGGAGTCAAGGCCACATCATCAAGATGGTGCCTAGCAACAGTAATACCATTTTGGTGAATTACACCTATTGTTAGGTGGGTCTACATGACCTTGATAGAAATGGGAGCAAAGCAAACATTTTATAATTTTGGTGAAACCATTATTAGATGCAAAATCACAAAGTGGTAAAAGTGCGTTGTGGATATAAGGGCGTCTGAAGCAACAAGGAATCACCTCCATGATTACCAACACCATCATGAGCACCCTGTGAATCATAGTCAAGTGGAAATATTGAGCTTGCTATGAGCAGGGCCACTAAAGCAGCTCTGACCATCTGAACGGTGCCTTTGGGTTGCTTCTGTTTCCACCATTCTTGCAGCCATGACTTTGGCAAGTATGGCTCTTGAACTTTCTTCAGGCTTTGCTAAATTTTCTTCTATGCTGCAGCAAAACAAGATGGGTTGATCGAATCAAAATTCACAGAAGTCAGAGGCAAAACAGCCACTAAAAATTTAGAATGTGAAGCTTTGATTTGGTCAGGCTTGTGGCATTTGGATGAGTGACCAAAACAAACTGTTTTCCCCTGGAGCAGTGGTTCCTACCATTGTGAAGCTGTGACCTTAGCTTATTAATTATTTGGTTTTCTGATACTTCCCTCTATTTTTAAAAGTGCTAGAAGATGAGGGTCCCTAGTCCCTGGGCCATGGACCAGTACTGGTCCGTGGCCTGTTAGGAACCGGGCCACACAGCAGGAAGTGAGTGACAGGCAAGTGAGTGAAGCTTCATCTGTATTTACAGCCACTCCCCATCACTTGCATTACTGCCAGAACTTTGTCTGCTGTCAGATCAGTCACAGCATTAGATTCTCATAGGAGCGCCAACCCTTTTGTGAACTGCACACATAAGGGATATAGGTTGTGTGCTCCTTCTGCGAATCTAGTGCTTGATGAGCTGAGGTGGAGCTGAGGTGGTGAGGCTAGCGCTAGGGACCAGCTGCAAAGACATATTAACATTAGCAGTGAGGTTTGACCGCACATTCCCCCCAAACCCCCATCTGTGGAAAATTTGTCTTCCTTGAAACTGGTCCTTGATGCCAAAAAGTTGGAGACTAGTGCTATTTCATATATATATAATGTTATACACACACACATATTTTTATACCTATGTATATTTTGAGTCAGGCTTTCACTCTTTTGTTCAGGCTGGAGTGCAATAGCATAATCACAGCTCCCTGCAGCCTTGACCTCCTGGGTTTGGGAAAATCTTCTACCTCAGCCTCCCAAGCAGCTAGGACTACAGGTGTGAGCCTGTACATACATACATATATATACACATACATATGTGTATGTATACATACATATATATGGCAATTTAAGCAACATTGATTAAATTGTCTTTTGAAAATATTTTATTGATTTTGCCATGCCACTGAAGGAATATGGAGGTGCTTTAGATTTTAGAATGCCAAGATTTGGGAACAGCCAATCCAGGGGGATCAGCTGCACTATTTAGGCATTTGTCCAATAACTTTCTTCCAATTCCAGAATGTAGGAAACAACAGGAGACACTCAGTGACTTTTGCTTGGCTGTGGTGAGTGAGAGGCCATTTCTTAGAGGACAAGAGCTGAGCTGTAACACCACCTGGACATTGTAATGGCCCTTGCTTTGAACCTCAGCAGAATCTTCCTGGTCACCTGGACAGAGGTTGTCAGTTGCCTTGGCCAAAAAGTCTTTCTTCTCCCCTTAGAATTCCTGACTTCCAGTGGTCACGTGATACCCCCAAACTTGAGACTACGTTTTTCACCCTCTTTTGCTGATAGGTGTGAGCATGTGGCTAATTTCTGGCCCATGGATCAGGATGTAAGTGAGGGCTACAGCTTCTAAGGACCTCCCCTAAGAAGTTACTGGCTTAAGGTGAACTATCACAGAAACAAAGAACTGAGTACTGCATGTTCTCACTCATAAATGGGTCCAGATCACTGGTCACACAAGCACAAGGGCGAGATTGGCAGATGCTGAACGCTGCTAGGGAGGGAAGCAGACAGGTGGGAGGGGAGCATGTGGCTACGCACTAGATACCTGGTTCACTATCAGAGGGAGAGAGGGCCAGCTAGAAGCCCAAACTTCACCTGCATGCAACTTACTTATGTAGTAAATCCCCATTTGTACCCTACAATTCTAAAGTAAAATAAAAAATAGTATCTTATTCTTGCTTTTTTTTTTTTTAAAGTTACTGGCTTCGGCTCCTCGCTCATTTTCCCCCTTCCTTCCACCAGTTGCTTGGAATGTGGACATATAATTGGAGTTCCATTTTGGACCATGAGTGTGAGAGCCATATCCTAGAAATGGCAAAGTTGAAAACTGTAAATCGCCTAAATCCTAGGTGATGATGAAGAAGCCATACCACTACTGGGATGCCTGAATCCAGAGTTTCACACGACAGAGATAAACATCTTTTGTAAGCTACATTTCCAGATCTCCTCCTGGAAACCAGACCTGACTTTAATTTGTACATTTGCTTTTTTTCCTTCAACATTTACCTGCTTGTATTCACTTTTCTAGACCAGAGCCAGGTGGTGGCTATCTAATATGTTCACTTAAACCAGTGTATTCAGTGATTATTTTATGCTTTCTTTCTTTTTTTTTCAGACTGGAAAATAGAGTTTATTTAGAAAGTAATTTAGAGAGAGAGAGAGACAGAGAGAGAGAGAGAGAGAGAGAGAGAGAGAGAGAGAGAGAGAGAGAGAGATTTATTCACTTCCTCAATATGCTTCCTTTCTTAAGTAATAGAGTTGCCTTTTTTTTTTTTAGTTGGGGGTCTCACTCTGTCACCCAGGCTGGAGTGCAGTGGCACAATCATGGCTCACGGCAGCGTTGACCTTTGGCATTCAGGCAATTAGCTGGGACTACACGCATGTGCCACTATGTCTGGCTTATTTTTTAATTTTTATTATTGTAGAGACAAAGTCTTGCTATGTTGGCCAGGCTGGTCTCAAACTCCTCGGCTCAAGCAATCCTCCTGTCTCAGCCTCCTAAGGTGCTGGAATTACAGGTATGAGCTACCACACCTTTTAACAGGAGGCTTTAGAATATTGCATCCTAAGCCAGTAGTTTAAAAACTTGTTTTAAAAAGAGATCCAGTCCCTTTTCTTTGTTTCTGAGGATTTCTGGTGTATGGGAGTGCGTTGGAGTGAGATGAGCTTACATACTTCTTGTGAGTGCCTATCACCTCTATCCCTACACTGACCCCTGAACTTTCTCTCCATCACATCTGAAGGTTTCCTCATAGCTACGCTGTTGGCCACCTCTTCCCACTGCTCTGCTCCTACATGGCGTATTTCCTCTGTCAGGCATATCTAACACCGTGCTAATCAATTTTTACTGTACAATGGATTTTTATTGAAGATTTGGGAATACTAGGGTGTAGTTAGAGCACAGAGAAATTAACAATTTGTAGCCAGGTTTCTATCATCGGCATTGTTGAAGTTCTTCACCAGTGCCCACTCAGTGTCGGTGAGGGTGGCTTGAACACTGTGGGCTGGCATCCTCTGAAAGCTCACTCACTCCCATGTTTGCAATTGGTGCTGATTGTTGGCTGAGATCTTTGCTGGAGCTGTCAGCAGGCACACCTCCATGGGAACTCTCCATGTCACCTGGGCTGCCTCGCAATATGGCGGCTAAGCTCGGAAGGTGAACATTCTGAGGGAGAGTGTGCTGGCCAGAGGTTGTATTTCCTTTATTATCCAGCCTCAGAAACCACCTAGCATTGCTCCACTCTGCATTCTACTTGGGTGAGACACTCATAAAGTCCTGTCTGGGCTCTACTTCCCACCTCTTGATGGAGAGTGCTTCTGGAAGGGCTTGTGGGCATGGAAATATTGTGACCATTTTGGGAAAACTCAATCTGCCACACTCACCATGGGATATCCTTTTCCGGCCATCACATCCCTTGGACCCAGCTTGCTCCTGGCTCCCTGGGATTTCTTTCTTCCAATAAACTTTCTTTCCACCTCTTGATTCTCAGTTTATTCCTCTCAACAAAACTCTCATCTTTTATGCCAACCCAAAGAACACTGAAAGCACTCACTTTAAAAAAAAAATTATGCACAGCTATTTGTCTCCTCCTCATTCCCAGTTCTACCCTTGATCTCACCGTTTATAACTTATGTTACCTTTCACAATGAGAGGCTCATTGAGCTTTTATTTATTTATTTATTTTTTGAGTTGGAGTCTCACTCTGTCGCCCATACTGGAGTGCAGTGGCCACTTCCGGCCACCGCAGCCTTGACCTGCTGGGCTCCAGCGATCCTTCCACCTCAGCCTTCCCAGTAGCTGGAACTACAGGTGTGTGCTACCATGCCCAGCTAATTTTTTTGGTTTATTGTAGAGAGGAGATCTCGCTTGCCCAGGCGGGTCTCGAACCCACGGGCTCAGGCAATTCACTCACCTCAGCCTCCCAAAGGCGCGGTATTACAGGCTGAGCCACCGAGCCCGACTGAAAGATCCATTTTCTAATAAAGTAGAATAAACATAAACAGCAGACACTTTAAAAAATAGTATTTTTCCTTCTCCCTCATTCATGACTGGCCCTTTAGGCACTGATTCGTGTTCAGATAATGGCTTTTGGGAGGTGGTGTAGGAGCAGAGGGGGATTTGGTGTCAGACAGCAAATCCTTATTTTATCATCTATTAACCATGTGCTCTTGGACATGTCATTTGGCTGTTTTTGCCTTTGTTTCCTCATCTAGAAAAATAACATTAAAACCACCCCCATTGTAGAGTGATGGTGAGAACTAATGTGATATAGCACCATAGGAGATGTGTAAAAGTGAAAACTGTTGATCTTACTAAGGCTGAAATGAGGGTTGGGAGAAGGGGATAAAAATGTTTTGTAAGCTATTAATTTATAATCCTTAAAGAGATGTTCTCTTGAGAGCCTACTTTTGAAAACATTTGTCAACAGGGGGAACTTCTCAGGAGAAGGAAAAAAAATTTAGCATAAAACCAATTTCTTGATATTTGAGCAAAACTTAGCAAAAGACAGTTTCTGGTCCCTGGACTCCAGGCATGTCCCACTATCCTGATGGAGCCTGGCCTCATTATCAGTGAAAGGAAGAGCAGGTAGTTTCAGCCACTCCCTGTGGCTTCACTCACCTGGACATCTGTGCCTTCTGCCTCATATTTTATTATATTTTAGATTGGAAAATATAGTTTACTTGGAAAGTAAATTAGAGAGAGAGAGAGAGCAGGAGAGAGGATTCACATCCCCAAGGTAGAAGGGGGCCAAATCTTAGGAAAACATGGCAGTCATAGCTCCCATATTTTATTTTATACTATAAATAAAAGCACAGTAGCAGGCATTTGCTTAGTATGGATCATTTTTAAGATATATAAATTAATTAAAATTCATTAAGTATTAATATAAGTACAATACATATGAATGAGTAATTAAATATACATGCACTTTTATTTTGCCTGAAAGTCATCACTGGAATTATGTTTGGGGTGGGATTTTTTTTAGTGGGCTGATTTCCTTGATGGTCTTTAGAGTAGACTGTTTAGTAACTTTAAAAAATATGGGATGTGTCCTTGGTGCTGAATTATAGGCAGGGAGTCTGGTAGTTCAACACCCAGGACGAACATCTCTGCTTTTGATGATACACACACACACACACACACACACACACACACACACACACACACAAAATGAGGATGGAGGAGGAGGAGGAGCAGGAGGAAGAGGAAGAGGAGAAGGAAGAGGAGGACGAGGAAGAGGACAAGGAGGAGGAGAAGGAGGAGGAGGAAGCAGCAGTAGCAGCTGCTACTGCTACTGCCACATTCCTAGGCTGTTGGTTGTATGTTTTGTCTTTTTTTTTTAGTAGAAGGTATGTCTTGATCAGAGAAAGCCTAAAAAGAACGATTCTCGAAAACCAAGCTGTGGTGCTTCTCAGTGCCGCCCAAAGTTTTTTGGGGCTTCCCTGTGTTGTCGTGGGGATTAATGAGTCAATGTTCATGCCGTATTTTGGATTCACTTTGAGGTAAGCATGTGCAGGGAGCTGTGACTCAGATGGTGAATTATTTTCAGAAGGGAAAGTGTGTCTTAGGGTTTCAAAATGGTAGGGTCCCACACATGCCATTTCACATTTAGAAAGCATTTTTTTGAACTATATGAATGACATATTGCCAAACTATGTTCACTATTTTTTGCTAAAATATTTTAGGTTAAAATTAAATTTGTAAAGTGGCCAGGCTTGGTGGCTCAGCCTGTAATCCCGCGCTTTGGGAGGCTGAGGTGAGTGGATTGCCTGAGGCCGTGGGTTCGAGACACCCCTGGGCAACTTGGCGAGACCTCATCTCTACAATAAATCAAAAAATTAGCCGGGTGTGGTAGCGTGTGCCTGTAGTTCCAGCTACTTGGAAGGCTGAGGTGGAAGGCTAGCCAGAGCCCAGCAAGTCGAGGCTGCAGTGGCCAGGAGCGTGCCACTGCACTCCAGTCTGGGCGACAGAGTGAGACTCCAACTCAAAAAAAAAAATTTGTAAAGTGACATCTCAGAAAACTACACTGGAAATCTAGGAAGATTGGGAGTCAACAAGGTCTTTAATAGACTTCTTTTTTTTATCTCTCCATTCCAATCAACTCTTCTTTTTTTATATTGCATCTGCATAAGAAAAATAGATATAAAGTCTTTACTGGCAGATTAAGTAGCTCAAGTTTTTTCAACCATTATTTAGTCCTTGTATTTTTCATTCAAAATATTAGATATCAAGATTCATGCTTCATATAGCTTTGGAGTCATCGGAATAGCTAGAATTTCATTTATTCATTCATTCAATAGCACACACTATGTGCCAAACCCTGGGCATGGAGTAGTGGTTTGTAAAACTTTAATGCTTTCCACGTAATAGGGACTCACCCCCAACAATTCCAATGGGTCTGTCTTGTTAAATAATTACCTATCAGAAAATCTAACATCCGCAGATTCTTTGCTATACACTAGCTACAGCATTTGTTGTTATTAACTCAAAGTAAATTTGTGTGACCATAAATGGTTTCTGGTCATGTATATATAATATAAATTATGTCACCTAAGGATGCCTAGGGAGTTCAATTTCGCCTTTTAGATTAATACTTCCCCAGTGAAAAGATGCTTCCTGGTTCTTGTCTTGCTCTGAAGAAGCAGGTTTTTTTGCTGGTTCAGGTTGGCCTGTGGACTGTGCGTCTTCCCAGTGACCCACTGAGGATGCTGGTGGTCTTCGAGAAACTTCTCAGGTCTGAAGGAAGACTTCAGACTTAGGTCTGAAGAATACTTGTGTTGGGTATTTAAAATTACTAGGATTATTGGCAGACTCTTGTGTACATTAGTAAAGTTCATATAAAATAATTAAATAAATATAATAAATATATTATCATATTATATCAGTTTGTATAAACTCAAATCTACCAACCCATGTACCTCTTTAATTCACAAAGAGCATTTAGTAGGTGCTTTGCTTATACTCCATGTGTGATAAATATTATTTGAATATTCGAAGTATCATGGCAATTTTCTCTCTGTATCTTTTGTTTGTTTCCTGTGGCACACATGCTGGCCCCAAGGAATCTCAAAGGACCAAATGTCGCAAAGTACATGCCTTTTTTTGACATTCAGGTAACTGCCAAGTTATACATGAACTGCTTTTCAAAGCCTCACTTGCTAAATCACCACACGACATTCACAGCATAGTTCTCAACAAAAATACCTTGACACTCACTATTTCCTGTGTACGTCAGAAAGTTCACGAGGGCAGGGACTGAGTCTTGCTCACTTTTGAGTCTCCAGTACGTAGTGCCATGTCTGGCTTGTGGTATATGCTCAGTAGTAGAAAGAATGACAATTTTCCCTTTTTCTGAATTTCTCTTTCCATTCCTTCACCTCTTGTTTTAATTTGAACCATTCAAGATCCAGCTCAAATGTCACACTCTTGGTGAAATCTTCCCCACTGACCCCAAGCAGAAGTTCCTATAATATTTTGCTTTATTATATATATGTGTGTGTGAGTGTGTGTGTGTGTGTGTGTGTGTGTGTGTGTGTGTGTGTGTATACATTT
>NW_007064754.1:114294-139917 GCF_000164805.1 Carlito syrichta
CATTTTTTTTTTTTTTTTGAGTTGGAGTCTCACTCTTTCACCCAGGCTGTAGTGCAGTGGCACGCTTGCGGTCACTCCAGTGTCGACCTGCTGGGCTCCGGCAATCCTTCTGCCTCAATCTTCCAAGTAGCCAGAACATGGTAGCACATGCTACCATGCCTGGCTAATTTTTTGATTTATTGTAGAGATGAGGTCTCACCAAGCTGCCCAGGCTGTCC
This sequence comes from Carlito syrichta, assembly GCF_000164805.1. Lineage (NCBI taxonomy): Eukaryota > Metazoa > Chordata > Mammalia > Primates > Tarsiidae > Carlito > Carlito syrichta. The sequence continues at coordinate 114,513 of NW_007064754.1, forward strand.
TCAAACCTGTGGGCTCAGGCAATCCCCTCACCTCGGCTTCCCAAAGTGCTGAGATTACGGGCTTGAACCACTATGCCTGGCTATTATTACTATGTATTTTTTACAAACAGGGTCTTACTCTGTTGCCAAGGCTGGAGTGCAGTAGTACAATCATAGTTCATGTAGGCTCAAACTCATGGGATCAAGCAATTATTGTGCCTCAGCCTCTTGAGTAACTAGGACTACAGGTATGTGCCACCACACCTTGCTAATTTTTTTTTTTTTTTGTAGAGACAGGGTCTTGCTGTGTTGCCCTGACTAGTATTAAACTCCTGGCCTCAAGGGATCCACCTCCTTCAGCCTCCTAAAGTGCTGGGATTACAAGTGTGACCTGTCACACTTGGCTTCCCCATAGTATTTTCAACAAGTACCACTTACCATATTGCTTTTCGATGAATTGATGACCAGCTTCCTGGTGTTGCCGTGAACTTCTCAAGGGCAGGGACTCTGACTTATTTACCTGTCTATATCCTGTCTATATTGTTTATTAGAGTTCCAGGCCAGCCAAGAAAAAAATCTAGTGTGGCCTGTGATGCGGTTGAACACTAATAGAGCCTACCAAGCTGGTAATATAATTTCTAGGCAGAAGCTCCTTTTGAAGTTCAGTGTTGAAGAGTGAAGTGTCAAGGAACAGGGATTGGGGGTGGTGATGGAAGGGGTCTTTGGAGGAGGGGAAAGGTGAGACAAGAAAGTGAATCCTGAACATTTCCAGCAGCAATTACAATGAGAGGAAGAGTTTCAGGACCCAGGTTGGGGCTGTGTCCTCAGCAAGGACTCCCATTCACGTGAAGAATGGCCATCACATTTGGAAATCAGTGAGAGCTTGTCAGTAAAAACCCATTTTGTCTCCCTCTCTGGCCAAAGGTGTGGTATTCTTGGAGCCAAAGAATGGTCAGCTGGATCTGCCCTGAGCCAGGCTCTCTGGGGCTGCAGGGTGGATCACTTATCGGGCAGCCATTGGCACTTGGTCTACTGTATACATGGGACAAGAATTCATTTGGCCCCTATGAGCAAATACATTTCCTTCTGTGTGCTCAACTCCCCTTGTCTGAAGGGGATGCCCAGACATCCCTTCTGTCTGAGACATGATCAGTGAGAGAAAAGAAGGTATCAACTGTGCCCAGGATGTCTTATTTACAAGAAGAAACCAACATCCATTTTGAGGGCATTTAAGAGATGGCAGCAAACTGCTGGCTTTAAGCCTGCCTCTCTTTCTACCAGCCTCCAACCAGTAAAATAGGTCCATTTTACTAAAATGGTTCAGCGCCGGCATTTAAACTTGGTTCTTCTATGTCGATAACAACCATGGCAACATTTAAAACAGGAAGTCTGTGGGGAAACAGAGTGGGGTGATGGTGGTATTCTGGCCTGATCGTGGAACACTGTGTCGTCCCGAGGATGGCAGAAATCAAAGTCCTTCTGGTTAGCCTTTTATCCTGTTTTTTTCGACTGGGTCAAACTTTAAAAGGAGAAATATCCCTTCGGGCCATTTGGGGCAGGGGTTGTGGAAACAGAAAGAGGTGGAGGAGCAAATATATCGAAAGTCAAGGCTGTGGAGGTGGATAAAGCCCAGTGATGGGCTAGAGGGCTCTGTCTCACTGCTGACCGGCCGGCAGAAGGCGGGAGGAGAGGAGCATAAACAGAGGCATCTGGTCCCCCAGCATGGAGCGGCGGGTCCATGAACCGTGGCAGATGCAGCCTCAGCTGTGATTGGGCACAAGGCCTCGGTGTCCAAGCCTGGGTCACGCGCAGGGCCCATTTTAACTGTGACAGTGCAGTGTCAAACTGCCATTCTTTCTTTCTCGTGTGTGTGTTTTTTTTCCTCTGAAATCTGCCAGCTCTCCAAAGCAGCCTAGACTAGGCCCCTCGGGTTCACAGGCTGGAGGAAGCAAGCAGGGAAAAGCAGTGAGTGACATCCAGGGAGGGATGCTGAGGAGGGGCGGCTCCAAAGCCAGTAGCAGGCAGGCAAGATGTGAAAAGAAGGCTCTCTGGGTTTTGTGTCCGTGGGCAGAATGAAGCGTAGACGAGGCACAGGTGCTGGGGTTAGCAAATTATGCAGAAGGACGTTTTAAGGCTTTGCTTCAAAGGCAGAAACACATGCTCTGAGAAGACAGAAAGTGTTCTTCGTTGAAACTCGGGCAGAAAACCAGTGACATTGAGTTGCTTAAAACACACTTGATATAGTCATGGAGGAAACCAAAAGAGTGGGAGTGTTTGGGGAAGAGGCTCTGCACTCTGGCGAAATGTGACTTTGCTGCCCAGTTCTCAGGGATTTAATCTATACAGCTGCCCTCACCCTGATGGTGGTCCAAGGGGAAGCTTCATGGAATGAACCCTTTTCTGAAGCGGGTGACTCTGGTTGCTAACAGTTCTGAAATCCCTTCTGGAAGTGATTTGCAACATCTTGCCTTCTCCATTACAGGGTTTCCTCAGTTTCCTTCTCTCCGTTCCTCTCCCCTTCCCTCCCTCCCTCCCTCCCTTCCTTCCTCTCTCTGTTAGAAAGGATGGAATTAGTTTCAGAACTTGGTTTATTTTAAAAAATCAAATACTCCCAGGTTCGGTGTCTTCTTTCCATTTGTTCTTGTTTGTTTCTGGAAACCCAGAGATGCCGCTACAACCTGGCGCAGAGGGATCTTTCATCAACTGGCTGAGGCTGCGGTGGCAAAAGCCATGTGTCTCACTTACCTTCAATTCCACACTCAGGGCTTTTATACTTAGCGCTTTTCTTGCTTATTTCTTTTTCTTTGGTGCCATGTCCCTCATAGGACTCATTCCAGGTTTTTCGTATTTCCTTTCCCTTCCCTCATTCAGCAGGAAAGAGCTAATCGCAGACATGACTTAAAAAATCTCCAGGTAGAAAGTACTTCCCAGTTCTGGATGGACAGACCTGACATTCACCCTAGTGATGGGGCATCTTGGGAGCCTCAGGTCTCAGAATCCCAGGAAGTGTGTTGGTGTTGTGATGATAGTCAGAAAACCAAAACCCAAATTAAAACTGACCCTGTTGCTTGCCATAGTCTGATTTCTATTAAGTACTGATTGATTCCTTACGGATGTGGTTCCTGAGCCCCTGAGTCCGGCGATCTCCTATATCGATAGAGTCTTTCTCCTGTCCCCTTTCCTCTCTTCTTATGAGTGTACAGTTCTCACAATCCATGTCCTAGAGCTTGCATCCATTTCTCACTAGATCTGTATTCTTTTAAAAAAAAATTTTGTAAAGACAAGGTCTTGCTGTGTTGCCCAGGCTGGTATTGAACTCCTGGGCTCAAGTGATCCTCCTGCCTCAGCCTCCCAAAGTTCTGGGATTTCAGGCATGAGCCACCATGCCCAGCCTAGATTTGTATTCTATACTTAAACCAAAGTGTCCACCAACTTCTCGACTTGATGGTATATTTTCCTCATCTCTTTTCACTTCCAAGTCTCTGTGTGTACTTGACTTTCTCCCTCTGTTTCATCCTGTTTCTCCTCCCCATGCCTCCATTCCCGTGGGGCTGATCAGCTGTTGGCACCCACCTCTGCACCTTTTCCTACCCAGACTCTTTTGAAACAGGGTGTGGGCCAGTGCTCTGACATCCTCAACATCTCTTGGTCTCTCAGCAGGAGGAGTCACTCTGTTGCACCAGCTCCTGTTGTGCACCAAGCAGCACTGTGTCTTATGATGTGTAATTCGGGGTCTCTGAGCCATTTTTCTTTCCGCTGAGTTTGTCCCCGTCTAGATGAAACCTTTTGTTCACCCTACCTATAAAGTGTCACTGCAAACTTCCACACCGATATTGGCGCAAGATGCCATTCCTCTCCAAACATCTGGCCCCTTGATAAATCGTACAGTGCCCGGTGCTCTGAGCCCCTGCTCCCTGGACCGTCACGGAGCCTGCCCGCGCTGCTCGGGATCTGTTCTCAAGTTGTCGCGGGGATCCCGCCGTATGATGACAATTAGGAGCAGTTAGTGTGCAGATGAGGCCCGCGAGTGGCAGGTGGTGGGAATGGGTCTCAATTAACTAACAGGCACCAAATCCCTTCCTAATGAGGCTGGGCCACCCAGATGAGCCAGGAAGCATGTGTCACTGACAGCAGCAGAGGATTTGAACTGGAGAGGGGGAGAGGCTGGTCAACAGGTACCTGGCTCTGCCACAGAGGCAGCCCTTTTGGTTTCACGGCTCAGAAAGACAAACGGGTGTAGCCAGCAAAGGGCAGAGGAAGGCAGAGAGCAGGGGCTTTGTCGGACTCAGTTTTGCACAGCATTTCATCTCTTTGGGTGTTCCCTTTGGTCAGTTCACCTTCTTAGTGTGTTTGGGTGAAGAGTTAGAACATCTTTTGGGATAAGCGGTCAGTGAGATATGGCCTGACCAGCAGACAAGGTGACGAATGTCAGAAATTTAAGAAAGAACCATTGTCTTGAGTGGAATTTGAATTCCAAATCAGATACTGTAATAACGCCACAAGTGTCGCGTTGGGCTCTGTAGTTAAGGGCCGGTGGCCATTTCCATTGCAAATTTTCCCCAGGGCTTTGTGTGGATTCATCATCTGAATTTATATGGGATTGGAACTCGTCTGGCTCAGGGTGAGCTTTTAAGAATTAAAAAAAGGAAAAAAACTTTAAAAGATGCACAAAGTGTTAACAGGGTGGTATCGATGGAAGAATTCCCTGCTTCTGTTTCCTCCAATTCCTCCATCCTAAACAACTCAAGGCCCATTGCCCTGGAGTGTGAATCTTTCTAGTTTTTCTAGAAGTTGAGACAAATCAGTATCTCTTGCCAGCTGTGCATTCACCATTCTTTGGTGCGAAGGAGGGTACATGTAACGTGTGCGCTTTCCTGGGGTCACAGCTTTGGGCTGTGCACACTCTTCAAACTATAAAGCCATATTCTAGTGTGTGGGTTGGAAGCATGTTTGAAACTGGTTATTTGCAGTTCTCCCCCGAGCCCACCCACACTCCTTCATTTTTCTCTGTTAGCACAAAAATAATGTTGAAAAAGGTCCAAAGCTTTAAAAATAAGACACAGAACTGAGACTTGGGCTGTGACTGTCCCTTTGTCCACATATGTGTGATGGTGTTTGGATACTGTTACATGCCGAATGTGTCACACTGTAGAGCTCAGAAACAATAGGGTAAACCAAGAACCCACTGGGGATTGTCACATGTTTCTCTCCTATTGTTATTTTCTGATCCAAAGAGCATTTAATTGACTGTCTCGGTCCTTTCCCTAATTTTGTTGTCATAAGAACACGTGTTAAAAAAGAGGATTCTCCTTTTTAAAGAAGGAAGTTTGCCAACCTTTACACATCCAGTTAGTTTTATCTTTACATGTTTGTAGCTCTGTGGCTTGGAAAATCAAAATGTTTCTCCATTTAAATTCTGCGGTGTAAGCTGTATCATTCATTTTCTTGAGTATCATGTCCTCAGGCATTCTCCAGATCTTTTAGGGAGAGTCTAGACACACCAGTGACTCTGTTGAATTGTAAAACTGGAAGATAATACAAATTTCATTTTATTTTCCTTCCTGCCTTTCTTCTTTCCTTCCTTCCTTCCTGGCTTCCTACCTGTCTGCCTTCCCACCTTCCTGCCTGTCTAGAAGGCAGCCTAGGAGCAGAAATGCCTGCCCAACTGAGAAATTCCCTAGCCTCAGACACCCACAGTTCCAAAGCTCCCTACTATGCAACTCTCCTTCCTTACAACCTCGCCATTTTCAATTCCTCATCTCCTTCACACTTCTGGATGGGGACTTGGTCCTTTCTAAGTGTCCACTGAGGCCAGGCGCTGTGGCTCACACCTGTAATCCCAGCACTTTGGGAGGCTGAGTTGGGAGGATCACTGGAGCCCCAGAGTTTGAGACTTGGGCAACATAGCAAGACCCTATCTCTACAAAAAAAATAGAAAAAACATTAGCCAGGCATGGTGGTGCACAGCTGTAGTCCCAGCTACTCGGGAGGCTGATGTAGGAGGACTACCTGAGCCTAGTAGTCTCAGGCTGCAGTGAGCTATGATTGTGTCATTGTATTCCAGCCTGGATGACAGTGTGAGACTCTGACTCAAAAACAAAAACAAAGCATGGCAGCTTCGTCTCCTTCAGTCTGTCCGATGTCTTCTGGAGTCCCAGAGCTCCCTCCAAATCTTCCTGCAATGTGTGTCTTTGCTCGCCAGAACAACATGGGTATGGGGTGCGCCTGCCTTGCCTGTCTAGTACTTAATTATACTGGATAGTGGGGTTTAGAGCGAGGGCCAGGCCCAGAACACCTCCTCAGGGAAGCCTACTGTGACTTCCCCAGTGTTTGTCATTGCTGTCACAGACCCACATTCCTTTCTATCAGAGCCCTCTTCTCACTCTTTAATGTGATTGTTTAATTGACCCTCTCCTGTACTAAAGCTCTGGAAGGGAAAAGTGTGTGTCTGTTTGAGCTCACCATGGTGTCACCAGACCCTGGTCCAGTGTCTGGCACACAGGAGGCATTCAGCAACTCAACTCATTATTATTATTATTATTATTATTATTATTATTATTGAGTTGGAATTTCAACTCTGTCTCCCAGGCTGGAGTGCAGTTGCGTGATCACAGTTCACTGCAGCCTCAACCTCCTAGTCACAGGCAATCCCTGTGCCTCAGCCTCCTGAGAAGCTGGGACTACAGGCATATACCACCCCACCTGGCTAATTTTTTGTAGAGATGAGATCTGTTGCCCAGGCTGGTCTTGAATTAATGGACTCAAGCAATCCTTTCACTTTGACCTCCCAGAAGGCTGGAATTACAGGTGTGAGACACTGCACCTCACTATTTTTGTAACGAATGAAAGAACTAAACTGGGATATTGTTGTTCTTAAGCAACCATTGTTTTCAACCCTGCCTGAAAGTTAGTATAATTAGGAATGCTTTTTTGAAAAATAACCTGCTGATCTGGGAAGGGTCTCTAGCACGTGTCACTTGCAAAAGCTCCAGAGGTGATTCTAACCACTTCGCTTGAGGAAGGAATCTGAGAAATCTTTAAGAGGGTAGTTTTCAAACTCCACTGCTTCTTGTGACCCCAATGCTGAGACTGCACCCTGGCCCAGAATCTTTGAGGTGGAACACATGCGTTGGTATTTTTTAAGCTTCGCTAAGTGGTCCTTATGTGCAGGCAAAGCTGAGAACTACTGCAGCACGTCTTATCTCTCTTAAGCTTCCCCTTCTCTCCCACTGGGATGGATTATTGCTCAGAGATATTTATTCCTCCAACCTCCACAGCTGTCCCACCATTTGACTTTAGGTGTGGCTCTGGAACTTGGGGTTGCCTTGTGGCTTTGGCTAATGGGATATTACTAGACCTGACACAATCAAGGGCCTTGAAAAGCATTTGCAGGACTGGGCATGCCCCCTTGTGCCCCCGCCATGCCACGAAAGGGGCCCATCTGGCCAGTCAATTGACCCAGGAGGATGAACCACCCAGCCAAGCCCAGCCCAGATCAGATAAACCCCAGGCAACACACAGACATATAGACACATGGATGAGAGTACATGATTGCTGTTTCAAGCCTCTGAGGTTTTGGTTCACAGCGATGGCAAGTGGATATATGCATTTTCCATAGTCATTCAAATGCTCACTTGTGCTAATTAGATAGTCAGTTCACTTCTGCAGAGCTCTTATGATGTTAATTTCTTCACCTTTTCTCCAAGAAAAGGAGGAACACAAATGGACAGAATTTCAACACGTTTATCTCAAAGTCACGTTACATATGCATTCCATAAATCATATTGGCTAAACTCTTCCAGCCAAGTTCACAAGCTGGTGGGGGGTGGGGGGTAGTGCTATGGAGCTTTGGGCAAGGAGGATCATGGGACTACAGAATTGGCACTATCCAAATGAAGTATCATCATTATCACGCTGGTACTTAATTTTTTAAAAAATTATTTAATTTTTTTTGAGACACGGTCTCACTATGCTGCTAAGGCTGGTCTTGAACTCCCCAGCCTCAAGTGATCCTCCACCCTCAGCCTCCTGAGTAGTTGGGATTATAGGCATGAATTACCGTGCCTGGCCACACTGGTGTTTTATATAGTCATGACTCTACAATGGCATCATTATGGACCTAATGTGTTTAAACAGTAAGGCTCCCCTTTCTTGTATGAGCACCAATCACTCATATATTTGTATTTCACCCCTTTTCCCAAACAAAAGGGCATGGTTACACAGGACATTCATTCATTTTGTTGGAGAACATCTAACTGGAGGTCGTCAACAAAATGTTTTGGCCTTCACTTTATCAGGTCAGATAATATTGACAATTCCTCTTCCAAAATATGAATAGAGTGAAATAAAGACTCCGAATCAGATACAGCACTTTTTGCCTTCACGTCCCTGGTTAGCTCTGGTGTATCAAGTCATTTTCTCCACTTTAAGTTCTTTCTTTCACCTCCACTATAGGTGCCAGATGGAGGGAAGGCATCTGTTTGGAGCCTGGGTTGGGTCTTTGCAGCTGCCATTTGGGCTGACAAAACATCCTCTGGAAGAACTAGGTAGCTAGATCTCAGATCCTAAATGGACTAGCCCCAACTTGGTGCCCAGAAAGGGGCCCAAGCGTAGGTTCTGGGGTGGGGTGCCATGAACTCCCTGAGATTGAAGGCTGAAGTGTGTGCATGAGTGTGCACTCACACCCACACATGCACACTGTTCTGGAAAGAAGGTTCGTAGTTTTTGTTAGAGTCTCAAAGAGATCAGTGACCTCCCATCAGAGCAAGAACCCTTACCCTCATGAAAAGTCTGATGCAAAGATGATTCCTACCCTCTAAGCAATACCATACTTCCAACTTCTATAAGCCCAGGGGCTCTGAAGATGGTGCGTAACAACAGTAATGGTGTTTACTGAGTGCTTACTGTGTGCCAGGCATCTGGAGTGCTGTATGTGTGCTACTTATATATATTTCATAGAAGACACCATGATGTTTAGAAACCAAGACTGTCTCTCAGCTCAAGCCCTTAACACTGAAGAGCTCAGAACACACAATACTGGCCTCCAAAGAAATCACACATCCACTGAAACAGCTTTAATCCAAATACCAATCCCCCTTATTCATTTGCCCTCCCCCATCTTAAAGGGGGAAGGAACTTACCAAAAGGACTCAATGAATCCAGGGTTTTCTGTTCTGAGGACACCAGTGCCAGCTCTATTTATGAACCTAGAATTTGGGAGACTGTCTCCTGTTGTGGTACTTACGTGCCAAACCATGCCTGAGCCCAGCAGTGAGGCACAATGTCTCTTTTTTGATGCCAAGAATTTTACAGCTCCCTCATGGATGACTTTGCTGTTTTGGAGTAGGGTTTTCACTCTGTCACCCAGGCTGGAGTGTAGTGGCATAATTACATCTCATTGCAGCCTCTGCCTCCTGGGCTCAGGCTATCCTTTTGCCTCAGCCCCCCAAATAGCTGGGGCTTACAGGCGCACACCACCACACCTGGCTAATTTTTTGTAGAGACAAGGTCTTTGTATGTTGCTCATCTCAAACTCCTGGGCTCAAGCAATCCTCCTGTCTCAACCTCCCTACAGACATGAGCCACTGTGCCTGGCCCCTCTCAGATGATTTTTAAAAACTACGGTGGGTGCCGGCTTCTTAGGAATCCATTGTGTACTTAAAGGATAGGTCTGGGTGGAGGAAAAAAGGTATCGGTGATGTACTTAGACATACCATTGCAAAAGATCCTGCTCTGTAGAGAATTGTTCCCCACTATGCAGTTGCCTTCTTTTAAAGAAGGTGCCACCTGAACTGCTCCTGTCTGCATTGGTGACAGTGACCACCTTCTATAGAAGGTGACCACCTGCTCGAGCCCCAGTCCAGGTTCCAGCCTTTTTATTTACCACTTCTTCCTTTCCTTTTCCAATGCCTCCAATGTTTCCTCTCACTCCCTTTTGATGTCCCAGTCCTGATCTCTCCCTTGGCTCGGGCTAGCTTCCATTTGATCTTATGAGTCAAGAGCTCTGTGTAGAACCCAGGCCCTTGCCAAGCAAACCTTCCGCCCTTGAACTTCCGGTGGGTTCTGTCCTCTTCTCTATTTTGTCCTTTTCCAACTGCAGCAGTATTCATTTCAAAGTCCTTTTTGGAAAGAGGTAGTTATAAACAAATTCAGTAAATAAAAGTAATCCCCAGCAAGGGTCCATAAGCTCCAGGCTTTTACCTCTGCGAATGCCTCTGTTCTTTCTTGCTCTCGATTTCCTTGGGTCTGTTCAACTCCCAAATTCCAGTGGAAGTCTTCCCATTTGTCCCATTTCTGGCAGCTAGAAAACATCCCTTAAAAGTTGTGGGGGCTCAGTGGCTCAGCCTGTAATCCCACGCTTTGGGGGGCTGCGGTGAGTGGATTGCCTGAGCCTGTGGGTTCGAGACCTGCCTGGGCAACTTAGCGAGACCTCATCTCTACAATAAGTCAAAAAATAAGCGGGGCATGGTAGTGCACGCCTGTAGTTCCAGCTACTTGGAAGGCTGAGGCAGAAGGATCGCCGGAGCCCAGCAGGTCGAGGCTGTGGTGGCCGGGAATGGCCACTGCACTCCAGTGTGGGCGACAGAGTGAGACTTCAACTCAAAAAAAAAAAAAAAAAATAGTTGGGGGGGTACAGAGCAATTTCTAGTGACGCTTCTTAAGCTACATCCCCAAGAAATCATATTTAATTCATTTGCTCAACAAATACTAATTGAGTACCTACTATGTATCAAGGACTATCATAGGTGCTGGGAGTAAAGAGATGTTTAAGAGGAAATCTGTGCCTCAAAGTACTCCCAGTCTTGTTGTGGGGTGCCTCTTCCCCTGGGGCTATCTCCCTGCAGGATGAAAAGCATGCGTCTTAGCACCATTCAGAGCTCACTCCACTGCTGCGTTCTGACACTATTTAGTTGAGTTAAATTGGAGGAGTCACTTCATCTCTCTGGACTTCAGCTTTCTCATCTGTGCAGGGAGAGGCCTGGGGCCTACCTCAGAGACAAATGGACCCCATATGTGTGGGCTCTTGCTATGCAGTGGGTGACAAAGGATGATGATGCCCTGTGAACCTCTCCTCTTCCCAGGGTCTATTTTCATAGCACCAGTACCCAGGGCCTTCACAGACCTCATCTTGCATACCCCTCCTTCTTTGCTTGACATAGCCATGAGGGGGACATTCTTCCCACACAACCTGTGTGGTCTTGGAGGAAGATTTGAGTGGAGCCTCTAATGTCTTCCTACCTTCTTCTTCTTTCCCTTCCAAGTAGTGTTGGTGTTCAGCGATCCAATCCTATTTCCTGGGCTCTTAGGACACAAGGGGGCCCTTTCTCTTTGGGGGGTGGCCTTGTGGTTTGTCGTCCCCCCCTCCTCCCCCCATGCTGGGAAGCCACCATGCTACTCCACTGCAAAGCAGGCCATAGAATTTGCTGCAGAGGAAGGCTGACCAGCAGGGAGGATTCCCCTCACACCTCTCTGACCTCCCAGAGGGGCCCGTTTGGTCAGCACCTTTGTGAAGGCTCCTCATGGGTCCTGCGAGTGCTCTTTCCTTGTTAGAATGGCAAGCACTTACTAGAGAATGACCCTTTCTGTTTTGAAGCTACAAATTTAGGTGCATTTCAGTAACTTCTACGCCCACTCCTGAGATTAAAACACACAAACAAAAAACCCCATTAGCTATCACAGCAGCTCTCCCTGGGTCACAAAAGCATATTTTCAGTGCCTGTCATAACCCTAGTTCTTGCCCCTTCCCTCCTCGCCCTCTCTCCTCATTCCCAGGGACTCTCCAAATTCTCCCTGTCCCTGAGCTGTGGCATCCCAAATGCTTTCCAAGGGCCAGGTTGAAGGCAGGAGAAAGGGAGTTAATTCCCAGTTAAGTCCCCAGTGCCCATGCCATAAGAGATGAGATAGACAAGTGGGACCTCATCAAACTGGCAAGCTTCCATAAAGCCAAAGAAACCACTGAAAGAGCAGGGAGACAGTCCACAGACTGGGAAAAAATGTTTGCCAACTATGTATCCAACAAAGGCCTAACATCTAGGATCTATAAGGAACTCAAATGTGCTGAAAAGAAAAAAACAAACAGCCCCATTACAAAGTGGGCAAAAGATATGAATAGACAGTTCTCAAAAGAAGACACATGAGCAGCCAACAGATAGATGAAAAAATGCTCAGCCTCACTAGTCATCAAAGAAATGCAAATTAAAACTACACTGAGATATCACCTAACTCCAGTCCAACTGGCTATCATCAATAACTCAAAAAATAACATGCTGGAGAGGATGTGGCAAAAAGGGAACACTTTTACACTGTTGGTGGGAGTGTAAACTAGTACAGCCTCTGTGGAATACAGTGTAGCGATTCCTAAAAGATCTAAAAATCAACCTTCCATATGATCCCATAATCCCCCTACTGAAATAACTCAGATCACTCTATAAAAAAGATACCTGCTCACTTATGCTTATTGCAGCATTGCTCACAATAGCAAGAACATGGAACCAATTGTGCTACTCATCAAAAGAAGACTGGATTAAAAAAAAGTGGTACATATACATGATGGAATATTATGCAGTCATAAAGAAGAACAAAATCATGAACTTTGCAGCAACTTGAATGGACTTAGAGTCTATAATACTGAGTGATCTTTCACAGAAACAAAGAATTGAGTATCACATGTTCTCACTCATAAGCGGACTTTGAACAACTATCGTAATACTGTTAAGCAAAGGATTGGCAGTAGTGGGAAACTGCAGGGAGGGGGAATGGGGAGGCAGGATTGGCGGTAGTGGGACTCTGCCTGGGGAAAGGGGGGCACACCTCATCAACAAGGATACCTGCATAGTGAGCATCTGTATACCTAACCCTGAATTGTACCCTACACCTTTAAAATAAAAAATTAAAAGTTAAAAAAACCCACAAATCTGTGGGATATAATTATGTGCTTCTTTGAAAACATTAAATAAGATCTAGTGGCAAGTCCAACATGTGTGTCATTTTGTAAAGTGAGGGATGGGTGTAAACAGTATTTTAAGAGGACTAACTACTGTAACATGATTTGGTGACAAAGGCTCAGTTACTACAAATACTACTGCAGTTTGTGCCCTGCATTCGTAACCAAATTCAACATCCCAGTCAGTGGTTAGTGCAAATAATGACATAACTTCACCCATCTAAGTTCAGGAGCCCAGTGCCAGCACACTTGCTGCAGAGGGAGACACTAGCCTGCAGGGAATCAGGGTCTCAATGTCTGAGTCCCAAAAGCTGCCTTCAAATCCCAGCAGCACCACTGGCTGCTGCTATGAATCTGGGAAAGAAACAGCCTTTGGTCTCAGTTTACCCACTAGTAAAATGGAGACAGTAATAGCAACTACCTGATACAGTCGCTGGGAGGCACAGTATGTGGCAAAACACTTTGCAAGCAGTAAAAGCACAATGTGCATATTCTTTGCTCTTAATTCCAAAGGAGGGTTTGAGCCTTCAGTTTTATGAAAGACTAAATATTGAATCAACTCTTTTAAATGCGTTGCCAGCCTGGGTGTGGTGGCTCACATCTGTAATCCCAGAGCTTTGGGAGGCCAAGGCAAGAGGATTGCTTAAGCCCAAGAGTTCGAGACCAGCCTGGGAAAAATAGCCAGACCTCTACCAAAAAAACTATAATAATAATAAAATCAGGGTATGGTGGTGTGCACCTGTAGTCTGACTTAGAATGCTGAGGGGGAAGGAGCGTCTGAATCCAGGAGGCCAAGGCTGCAGTGAGATGTGATCGTGCCACTGTACTCCAGCCTGGGCAACAGAGTAAGACTCCAACTCATAATAATAATAATAATAATAATAATAAATTAATAAACACTTTGTCCCCAAAATTTCTGCCAGAGGTTTTAGTTCCTCAGCACTGTTTACATTCCTTCTACCTTAAACTCTTCACTTAGGTACACAATGGATTCCTAGGAAGCACGCACCCACCACAATTTCTAAAAACCATTTATGAGGGAGTTGTAAAATTCTTGGCACTGGGAGAAAAAGACATTGTGCTTAATTGCTGGACTCAGGCATGGCTTTGACAGTTACAATACCTGGTTCAACATTGCTGCTAGCCAAAAGTCACCCGTTAAACATGTTTTCTTAAACAGTGACTGATAAGTTGTTATCTTCCAGCTTCTCCTGCTAATTAGACATCATGAGTCAAAGTTAATTTGGTGGAAAACATTTCTCAACTTAATGACATTTATGGGCAATTAGGCACGTTGTGGAAGGGAAAGCACATTTACATCTCAGTCTATTTCCAGGGCTTAATAAGAATCTCCTCTTTCCCGGTTGGAGATTTCTCATTCTCTGAGGAATATGTTCGATACAGACACCACGGGCCTCCTTGTTATGCTAGAAACCAGCAATTGTTTGTACGAAACAAGCTACCACACAGTAATGAGGTGCAGGCGGAGATAAAATTAGGCTCTGTGAGAGCTTTTGTGTTGTTTAGACCTGTATCTCCGGACAAGAAGTCCTGAGCTTCACGCACAGTAAAAATCCCAGGCAGACTCCTGTCAGTGATAAATGCGTGCCAGACACATAGTTCTCAGGCCGTTGTCAGAAACAGCTTCTATTTTCCAGGTCGACCCATCTGAAAAACAGCTGACCGTCTACAAGATAGCATTCTTCATTTACAAGATTGTGCACCTTTGCTGTCGGGCATATTTTGGAGGCCAGCAAATGTGCTCCATGTGTTTTTTTGTCATAATGAATCAACACAGCCTCTTGCCTGCCATCACCCCGGAGGGAACCAGTTTGAGGAGAGGCCAAGTCTAGTCCATCACAACTCCTGGGACAAGCGTCCTGCCCATCTACTTCTGACTTGGTTTAGCACCCTGTTCTGGCTAAGCAGTCCTTTACTGTCACCTGACTTCTATCTTCTCTCCAGAAAATGCTCTAACTAAATGTACGAGAACTTTCTATATCTTTTCTTTTGGAAGGGGAGAATTGTATTTATGTGCATACACACACACAGATGGTAAATGGTGGCGATTTCCTCCCCTCACCCCACTGCCAAAATGGTTTCTGGGCATAAAGCATTAAGATGGAAGTAGAATGCCCCATTCCAGAAATTCCAAAGCAATTCAAAGGGCTGAGGCATTGAATCAAGACTTCTTACAATTAAC
Organism: Carlito syrichta; assembly: GCF_000164805.1. Lineage (NCBI taxonomy): Eukaryota > Metazoa > Chordata > Mammalia > Primates > Tarsiidae > Carlito > Carlito syrichta. The sequence continues at coordinate 129,638 of NW_007064754.1, forward strand.
CAAATTCCCAACCCATGAAGCAGTGACCAAACATCCTCCCAGGGACGACAGGAATTCACAGTTTTGTAAAACCAGGATTATGAGCTATACCTGGGTGTCTTAAGATTTGTGAAATTGTCATATATCACTGAAATTTTTAAAATATACAACACATGTATACATTACATGTATAATTTTTTTTTTTTTTTTGAGTTGGAGTCTCACTCTGTCACCCAGACTGGAATGCAGTGGCCACTCCCGGCCACCGCAGTCTCGACCTGCTGGGCTCCGGCGATCCTTCTGCCTCAGCCTTCCAAGTAGCTGGAACCACAGGTGCGCGCTACCACACCCAGCTAGTTTTTGATTTGTTGTAGAGATGAGGTCTCGCCAAGTTGCCCAGGCGGGTCTTGAACCCACGGGCTCAAGCAATTCACTCACCTTGGCCTCCCAAAGTGCTGGGATTACAGGCTGAGCCACCGAGCCCAGGCTGTATAATTTTTAAAAATTATTTTATGTGTTGTTGAATGGTAGAAGCAAAAAAAATTTTTTTTTTGAGTCAGAGTCTTTCTCTGTTGCCCAGGCTGGAGGGCAGTGGCATGCTCATGGTCACTGCAGCTTTGACCTGCTGGGCTCAGGTGATCCTTATACCTCAGCCTTTCAAATAGCTGGAACCACAGGTGTGCACCACCACACCTGGCTAGTGTTTGGATTTATTGTACAGACGAGGTCTCGCCAAGTTGCCCAGGCTGATCTTGAGCCCCTGGACTCAGGCAGTCCTCTTGCCTCTGTCTCCCAAAGTGCTGGGATTACAGGCACGAGCCACCTCCTCCAGCAGAGAAGAAAACTTTACATAACAATGTTTGGAGAACCCTTACTTTATAATTGAGGTGCTATGTACAGAGGTTTCCTAGGGTAAAAAACAAAACAAAATGAAACTGTCTAAATATTACAACAATTTGTTATGTGTAAATATTATAAACAATTACAACTAAGTATAAATAATGTATATAACCAAATAAGAAGAATACACAAAATAAAATAATGATCAGGTTAAAGCACCTAAAATCAGCAAAATAAATAACTTTCTCTTTTGATAAAACTTCCCAGGAGGCAGAGATGATTTCCTGATTGCTTGAACAGCAGTAGAGAAGATTATAGTTGAGTTAGACCCAAATATCCCCCAAACCAAAGGACTGGCCCCATCTCAGGAGAAAGTCCACCCGGAAACCCTGGAGCAGGTTGAGGACCTTGGGGCCCCAGTGTTGGCGGGCAGCTTTGGCACTGAGGAGGTGGGAAGTGGGGGGTTGGACCTCCAGCTGTCCATCAGGGCAACTGCATGGGACTGCCAGGAAAACAACTTTTTGTGTGGTGTCTCATTTAGACTGCCAAGCACTTACACCTTGCTGGCTGTGTGGCTTGGGGCAAGTTACTCATCCTATCTGTGCCCCCTCTAACTCCACATCTGTCAAATGAAGATAATAATTGTCCTTAGGTGGTATTGTTGTTCTGAAGATTAAATGAGCTCATACGGGTAAACTATCCACCACAGTGCATGGCACATCACAGTCATGGCAGTCATAATGACAGCAATGGCATGCCCTTCCAGTGGTGTAGTCTGCAGATACCAGCTGTGCTCTGAATGCTTAGCAGGGAAACCGTAAGACCTGGATATGAGTCCTGGCTAATCCCTTGATGGTCAACAGAAGCCACCTACCTTCCTTGAGCTTCATCCTCCTGCCTGGAAAACAGAGCTAATGACACTGTCTTACAACCAGACTGTGCATACTGGAGACTGTGACGTGCTCTCTGTGGACGTTGTTGGAGCAGGTGGTCAAAAGAGAAGCATGGCTTTGACCTGGGCTTTTTCTTTTGACTGCAGCTTCCATCTGGGCATTGCTCCTGGACCACATGGTATTCTCCCGGCCGTTTCCACTCCTCTCCCCCTTGACAATATGCTAACTGGTGTTCTTCGCTAGGGGATCCTGCTTTCTGCCAGGTGACAGCAAGATAATCAGTCACACACTCCTTGCTAAAGGGGATTAGGGTGTGAATGGATTCTCCCCCTAGGTTAGCATATGTACTTGTTCAAAGGGGCCTTCTGGAGATGATGCTCTTGCCAGAGAAATGACTCTATGAGTTTGGAGGTGGTGGGAGGGAACCCTGCAATGCAGCTATCACGTGCTGTCAGCTGCTTCCATCCTGTCCAAGTGAAAAGCCTGCCAAACTCTGCCACACGTCCATTCCTCTACTCCATCCCCCATGGTACAAAATGAAGAAGGCTTTTCTTGATGAAGAAACAATATATCTTTTAATCAATTAACCAGTTATTTACTGAGTACCATTTTTTTTTAATGGGAATCTTACTCTGTCATGCAGCCTGGAGCACAGTGGCAGGATCACAGCTCACCGCAACCTCAATCTCCTGGGCTCAGGCAATCCTTCTGCCTCAGCCTCTCAAGTAGCTGGGACTACAGGAGCAAGCCACCATAACCGGCTAATTTTTTGTAGAGATGAGGTCTTGCTGTGTCGTCCAGACTGACCTCGAACTCCCGGGCTCAAGCAATCCTCCTGCCTCGGCCTCCCAAAGTGCTGGGATTACAGGTATGAACTTCTATGTACGGCACATCTTAACCATTTTTAAATGTATGGTTCAGTGGCATTGAAAACATTCACATTGTTGTATTACCATCACCACCATCCATCCACACATAACTCTTTTTGTCTTGTAAAACTGACATTCTGTGCCTGTAAAACAAAACTCCCCACTCCAAACCCTGGCAACCACCATTCTACTTTCTGTCTAGGAATTTGATGACTCTAGATAACTCCCACAAGCAGAATCATATAATATTTGTCCTTTTACGTCTGGCTTGTTTCACTTAGCATAATGTCCTCAAGGTTCTCCCACTTTGTACCATGTGTCAGAATTTCCTTCATTTTTATTTGTATCTATGCCATATTTTTATTTTGGTGGACATCTGAGTTGCTTCCACCTTTTGGCTATTGTGAATAGTGCTGCTATGAACATTAATGTACAAGTATCTTTTCAATTCCTTGCTTTCAATTCTTTTGGATGTATATCCAGAAGTGGAATTGTTGAAGTCTTTGACATTTCTATATTTATTTGTTTGAGAAACTGCCATATTGTTTTCCATTGTGACTATACCATTTTACATTCCCACCAACTATGCACAAGGGCTCCGATTTCTCTCTGTATCCTCACCAACAGGTGCTATTTTCTGTTTTGTTTTTGAACATATCCTTTCTAATATGTGTGGAGGAGACACGGTTTTTTTGAGTCTGAGTCTCACTCTGTCACCCAGGCTGGAGTGCAGTGGCACGGTCATGGCCACCGCAGCTGCCACCTCTTGAGCTCAGGGGATCCTTCCGCCTCAGCCTTCCAAGTAGCTGGAACCACAGGCATGTGCCACCATGCTCAGCTAATTTTTTTATTTATTGTAGAGACAAGGTCTAGCTATGAAGTCCAGGCTGGTCTTGAACCTCTGGGCTTAGGCAGTCCTCTCATCTCTGCCTCACAAAGTGCTGAGATTGCAGGTGAGAGCCACCGTGCCTGACTGGACAAGCTTTCGACTGGATGCAAAGGGGCTGTAATGCCATCTTGTCTGTCATGATGGAGCCTACTATTGTATATTTATTCTTATGTGTTTAAGCTTCAGTCATCCTCGAAGTACTCTCTGTTTGATGCAACACACCTATTGAGATGCTTTTTCCACTGCTCAGAATGGGTTTTGAACACATTAATTTTGATGCCTTTTAGTACTTCTGCCGTTTTTTGGTTTAATCTCTTTCATATTGGCAAAACGTTTCCCTTTGAGGACTTTTTTCATCCAGTAAAACAAAAAAAGTTGCTTGAGGAGAGATCCGGGAATAGGGAGGGTGGGGCACGGGGGTCATGTCATTTTTGGTGAAAAGCTATTCAACACTCAGCACAGCGTGGGCAGGTGCAGTGGTAAATCACCCATCATGAAAGGGCAAACACGTTGAAAGAATCTAAAAAAAAAAAAAAAATCACTGAAGCCAAACACATCTCTCACAACAACGCTAGCTGGTACACTGATACTGATGGGTTCTTAGGACACTTCCCTAGAGGGGGAGCCTGCACTACAAAGGGTCTGCCCTCCAAAAGATAATTCCGTTTTTGTTTTTTGTTTCTTCTGTCCCCTCACGTATATCAAACTATGTTTCTTAACCTTATCAATATCATGTATATTGAGGCCAATAAGGAAACCAGATTTCTCATTGTTTAAGAAGGGAGTTACACACGTGGGAAGGACAAACCTAGACTAAACCCTTTGATGTTGGACTGAAATTGGCGGTATCAGCAGAAACTCATATATAATATGCCCTAGCTCTGGCCACTGAGGGGGCCTGGGAACAGTGCAGCTCAGTAGCAGACAACACATCAGTTCTCAGATCTTGGTTCCTAAAGTTCCCACTAAGAGGAACCTTGGAGAAGGGGCTGATTCAAGGCCAGGTGGGGGGTCAGAAAAAGTACATAATGAAACAAGAACACCTTGTACTGGGAAGTAAGAAGGACGCAAAGAATGATGGACACATGTCCAGAGATCTCAGAAAGCAGTGTGAAGTAGTTCAGAGCGGAGATAATTTGGGCATAAAAATAAATAACAATAGGAGAATAGTATCACCTGTTAAATGAAATAGGGACCCTGAAATTCCTACTGATATAAATAGACAGATGAATATATACGTGGAAAAAGTAAAAGCTTGTCTTAAAGCAGAATTTCAACTAAAAAATATATAAAGAATGATGGAATTAAAATATCAGCAGTTGACAACCATCACAAGGAATGATTAATCCAACCAAGAAACATTGATGGATGTCAAAAATGAGTGAGTGAAATCTGATGAGGAATGGGATGTTTGTATAGGCTCAGGTACTTCTTCACAAAATCCTTATAAATTATAAAGGAAAAAAAGTACTTTTGGAGTAGAGACGCATGGAAAATATCACCTTCACCATTTGACCTGCATTAAGGTCACCATTTAATGTTACCATTAAAGTCACATTTAAGTACTGAGTTAAATTAATATCATGTACCATTTGGCCAGAAGCAATATGAATTCAGCATCACTTCAGTGATAACATTCCTGCCAAAGAGGCAAACACTGACTCTAACAACCAGAAATAATCTGAAAAACCTACACTAAGGAGAGTTCTACAAAATCAAGTATCAAGGTCATGAAAAATAAACTGTTCCAGACTGAAGGAGACTAAAGGGACGTGACAACTCAGTGTGGTGAGCAATACTAGATTGGGTCTTTTACCATAAAAGGCATCACTGAAACAACAGAGAAGTTTGGGTGTCATTTGAGAATTAGATGATAGTACATATCAATGTTAATTTCCTCATTTTATGGTTGTACTTTGATCATGAAAGCAGATTTTTGTTCATAATCATAGAAAATACACACTAAAGTATTTTAGGATGATAGTGTATCATGTTGGTAACTTACCTCTCAAGTGAATTAGAAAAAAAATCTTTATACTATTCTTGCAACTCTTCTAATAATTTTATTTAAAAATAAAAGGGCAATATTTTAGAGGAATCTACAAGTTATCATGTAACACCCAAATCTGGTCCAATTAATGGGTCTGGCAAAGGTGATTAGAATGTACTAATCCTGGGCGCTCCAGGCTAGTTTTGAAGGGCAGCTCTCCTTTGCTTTGCTTACCACCTGTATGCTTTGTAACAGGAGATGTCGCTTTCTCTACTCAAGTGAATGACTACATGGTGACCTCAGGAATCTAGAACTGAGATCGTGTGTATACATACTGGAGGAGCAGGAGCAAGTTGCCTGGGAAAGCCACTCCTCAGTCTCCACCTACCTGCAGAGACTCTGGATGTGGTGAAGACTGTACTTCACCCAAAGCTGAAATAAAGGCATTGTGCATAGTCTATGGGGTGCAATGTGTCTTACAAGACAATAGCAAGACATGATGAAGTGAGACTCCCTTCTCATCTAAGACACCGGACCCACTCCTGGGGTCAGATGTTAATTTGGAGAAGTGGAGATACCTCTGGAAGAAGAAGGAGAAGGAGAATTATAAAAAGGGTTCTAAAGAATTTTTTGAGTAAGGAAGAGGTGATCATACTTGATGAAACAGGCATGGAAAGACACTGCTGATTCCTAAACAGGGTTCAATATATTGGCAACCTTGACATTGGGAGAGACTAAGAAGCCTCTATTTTTCTTTTTCTTTTCCTTTTTTTTTTTGAGTTGGAGTCTCACTCAGTCGCCCAGACTGGAGCGCAGTGGCCGCTCCCGGCCACCGCAGCCTCGACCTGCTGAGCTCCGGTGATCTTTTGCCTCAGTCTTTCAAGTAGCTGGAACTACAGGCGCGCGTTACCACGCCCGGAAGCCTCTATTTTTCAAGGGAGAGGGGTGTGGGTACTTACAAAATTCTTTTTTTTTTTTTAAGCATATGTGGATTTGGCCAGGCACAATGACTCACACCTGTAATCCCAGCACTTTGGGAGATGGAGACGAGAGGACTGCCTGAGCTCAGGGGTTTGAGACCAGCTGAGGCAACGTGGCAAGACCTTATCTCTACAAATTAGCTGGGCATGGTGGTGCATGTTGCAGTGCCATCTACTCAGGAGGCTGAGGTGGAAGGATCACCTGAGCCCAGATGTCGAGGCTGCAGTAGCCATGATCCTTCCACTGTACTCAGCCTGGGTGACAGAGTGAGACTCTGACTCGAAAAAAAAAATTGGATTCAGAATTAACCAATGACTGTATTAGGTTGTTGTGAGAATTAAATAAATTAACATATGTCGTAGCACAATAAATGGAATAATAAGAAAGTCGTAGCACAATAAATGGAACAATAAGAACAATGTTACACAAACACATAGAACAAGTCTCCAAACAAGAACTGGGTATATGAGAAGCAGCTTCTCTGAAATGCCTAAAAACTTTAGTTAACACCATTAGGTAAAAACCAAAGAATTTGAAAACACGACATTGACCACTCTTCCCTAACATCACTAGTGCTGTGGCCTCTTTATTTTATTTGCGATGGCACTGTCTCTCCAAGGAATTCCAAGGTTCTTACAAACTTTAAATTACCCAGGGGAAATGAATCCTCACAAGCAAAAAAGCAAAATAAAGTGCCTCAACCAAAATAAACTCCCTCCACCTCTCCAACTCCCTCTGCGCCAACCCCCTCACCTAAAATAACCCAGGCCAGTTCTGCCCACCTGCTCAACTGCTGCTACAGTTTCACTTCTGTGGTCAGCAGACCCATGACAATTGCTAATGAACCCTGTGCACTTTAATCAGGAGGGTTTCTTTGGAGAACTCCAGAAAGGGGTTTGATAAAGGCCAGTGCCTCTGGTTTTTAATGACTACCCCATGACATCAATCACTTAGAATTCAAATCCTTTCTGTTTGCAGGGAACAGGATCCTCCTGCCATGATACTTGATCTCGATGAAGGATTCTTGTCACTTTGGATCTGCTAAGATCACACACAGTGTATTTGTGGTTATCGGTCTCTTGAGAGAAGCAGCTCTCCTGGTGACAAAACTCCTCAGATAAATCTGACTTTGCCGAGACCAAGTCCAAGACACAGGGGCAGCCAGGAGCTTTGAGCTGGGATTGTAAGAAAGGCTACTCCTGGTGTGTTCAAAATTCTATAACTAGAGGTCAAATAGATATGTCAATTTCCAGGTTGTCAATGGTTATCTGAGAAGCCCCAGAACTCTCAGGGTTTACCACCCGCTGGCCAGTAAGGGGCGCTGTTGATTGAGGGACTGTGGTTGGAAGAGTTAGGGGGTGTGGGGAAGGAGTGACCAGCAGATGTTGTCTGTGCTCTTGGGTCCTCAGAGGCCTCCCTCTTTGGGGGACGGTCTGATGGGAGCTGGGAAACTCAAACAAGTGGCTTCACCCTCAGCAGCCTCACTCTGCTGACTACTCTCTGAACTGAAACCGACATCCACAGCAGTCTCTCCACATGTCCCCACAGCCGCTTTCCTCCTTCCTCCCACCTACACAGTGGGGAGGGCTCCACACAGTGGGGAGGGCTCCACGCTGCCACGAGAGATCGCTGAGATAGGACCAGGCTGCAAACTGCTGCCTTTCCTATTGCCTCTGCGTTTATCTCCCTCTGACAACGATCATGGCTGCATCTGGTCCTTTCTTGCAGACACTGTCACTACACTATCAGACACTACATTTGATGGACTACTAAAATTGTTGACTAAAGTCCTCAAATTGTGTGTGTGTAAAGGGGAGGGGGAAGGCAGCAGAGAGATAGGAAAACATAGAGAAAGAAACGAATCTGAAGATATTACATTACATGGTTATCCTACTTTATGATGGGACCTATACCCGTAATTGGATAGCATACATTTACATTATACATATAATTTTTCAAAAGTCCTCTAGGCCCCGTTCAGCCCAAGTTTTAAAGACAGAGTGCCTCTTTGTTCTGAGACAGGAGCCAGGGGTACCGTGCTGGAAGGGCAGGGGATTCCTTTCTGTGTGGGGCTCCTTCCCTACAGGAGAGGTCTATTTTTGTGGAAAGGCACTTGGAGACACCCTCAAGTAAGGGCTATAGAAGTGCAAATTATTAATAGACATTATTCCAGTGATGCTCACTTACAACCTCATTGGCAGAAGATGAAACGGTGGAGGCCTCTTACCATTTACTTGAGTTTTTCCCCTCTGTTCTCCCTCGACGGAGGACTGCACCAGACATTTGATGTTTGAAAATGCAAGATATTTGCATTTTTTTGATTTTATGGGTCAAGAGAGGGAACCCTGGTTTTGCAGCAAAGGTGCAATTTCTTGAGCTGGCAGCAAACAAGTTAAAGACATTCTGCCTCCTCCCTTCTACTTTCTTAAGGTTATATTTAAAGATAACAGTGTCCCTATTAACATGCAGATTTGGATATCTATTTGCAAAGAACAGAGTTATTTCAGATGCTGTATGGGAATCCTTTTTGTGTTTGTATCTTTGGGGGTGGAAAGTCCAGCTGCCTCTTCTAAGATTGCCCATAACTCTTCAGATGTCAACAAATCATTGAAAGGTGTCAGAATGAGGGAAATGAAAGATAATTATTCCAGCCGTGGAGAGCTACTTTGAAAGTGAATAGAATCTGTCAGATCGTCTTTTGAAATCAGCAGTTGGCTGCTTGTCTTGGCCATATTAAATGGATATATCTAGAGCCCAGTGAGGTTGTTTGAGATGGCGGTAATCAGCTTAAGTTGGTTTTGGTGGAGGGGGAAAAAAACTCACTAGAAACAGGGCAATTACTGGGTTGGCGTGGAGCAGCCTCCCTGATATGGTGATGCCGGGATTTCTATTCAGGTCTTTAAAAAACGAAATCTTATATTCTTTGTGAATGAATAAAAAGCAAAGTCCACAAGGGCTTGATAATTTCCAGATGGGGTGGGTGAGGGGTGGTAGGAGAGCCTTCAAGGGGATCCTGTGGTCTGGGTGAGTGCACAGGCCACTCTCAGGAGAAGGGACAGTTCGGTTTCTCCTCAGGAACTGAAATGGGAGGCAGAGGACAGACAGACCTTGAGGCTGGGTGATGTGGGTGTGGAGTACTTTGCCAAAACTGAAGTCTCACCCGATTTGGGTCATGATCCCAAGGGGCAAAGCAACAAGGAGGTCATTTGGGACAATTGTTCAGTGCTATATGGAAGCCAGGGTTGTTCCTGCATCCCTGACCTTGAAGCCAAATTCTGGGGAACTTAAACTCCCCGGTTTGTGGAAGAAACATCAGATCCAATAGAGGAAAGGCCAGGGAAGGCATTGCCTGAGCCTCACTTCTGCCAGACCTCAGACCCAGCTTGAGGGTCTCCCTAAGAATACAGTTATGCCTACAGTCCCCAGGAAGATGGTCCACTGCGAGAGATACAACTTGAACTTGGCCCCAGTGCCAGGCCATGCCAAAGTGCATGACGAAAGAGTGTTTTCCAAGGTCTCTAGTTATTCTGTGAATAGTACAACTGGGTTTGCATTGTGTTTCTATGTTTGAAGTAAATCTTTAAAAATAGCGGACAGGCTGGACTTGGTGGCTCAGCCTATAATCCCAGCACTTTGGGAGGCTGAAGCGAGTGGATTGCCTGAGCCTGTGGGTTTGAGACCAGCCCGGGCAACTTGGCAAGACCTCACCTCTACAATAAATAAAAAATTAGCCGGGTGTGGTAGCGCACGCCTATAGTTCTGGCTGCTTGGAAGGCTGAGGCAGAAGGATCACCGGAGCCCTGCAGGTTGATGCTGGGGTGGCTGTGAGTGTGCCACGG